>NC_044924.1:5578175-5599254 GCF_003576645.1 Ipomoea triloba | reverse complement strand
TATATATATATATATATATATATATATATAATTGTTTAAAAATTATGCCAAAAAATAATATATTAAAAAATAATACATCTAATATTTCACTTAAAAACTATCATACATTGGTCATGCTTAGATGCAAAATCATACGCCAAACTTTTGATATCAAATTATGTATTACCGTAATTAATTGATGTTTTGCAATTTTATTGTTTGAGACTTAAAGAGTTTAAGAGATGCCAAAATCAAGATTGGAAACTTGTTTGAAAACCAAAATTATCAAAAAATTGCCCATGCTAAGGTTATGAATTTTTTCAATTTATCTCTATGCCACCCTTCCATAATCATACCCAAATTGACCTGCCTAATTCTAATCACATTCAAATTGCCCTGTCTATTTCTAATCATACTCAAATTAACAACTTCCATTCTTGTTTATATTCAATACTTTCAAGTGATTGGACCCCAATTTTCATAAAATTTTTACATAAAAAATACTACTATATCTAATATACATATATTCATTTTTTTTTTTTACAGTTGGGGCCCCCTAAATTTTGGGGGCCCTGTGCAGTGGCACTGAGAAAACATGCCCAGGGCCGGCCCTGTATTTTTGTTCTTTTCATGTATTTGATTTAGCGTTTTGAATGATTTGTAGTTTTTTATGTTCATTTTAGTTTTTTAAAAGCTTTTCAAAGTTTTGTTTTTTTAATATTTACATTCTTAACTTGGTTTTTCTTACAATTTTTGGTTGTTTTTCCTTTGTCATTTCTAAAATGATTTTCAGAGTTTTCAATTGTATTATAATGATATTCAGCATTTTCAAGTGTTCTCAATGATTTTTAAAATTTATTCGCCAGCATGATTTTAGCACTACATGCTGAAAATATTTTTTTTAAAAGTGTTTTCCTTGTATTATTATCTTTATTATTTGTCCTGGGGGGAACATTATGAACTACCACCATATAAATAAGCAAAGTTGCTATCTGCTATTTTCTTAATATTTGTCACTGTATTATGAGTTGCTTATTTTTTGATTTTCTTTTATAAGTCAATCTGGGAGGGCCAGGTTGGATAGAAAAGTACTTGACGATTATTTCTCTGCAAAAACAGCTGAGGAAATGGAAGTTGAAAGATGTTGTAAGTTATCTTGCCTGCTCAAACAACCTCCAATACAGCTCACTAATAAGATAGTTCTTGCATGATTAAAAAATTTTCCTTTTATGCTCTTATTATTAATTAAATTATTAATAAAGACTCTACATGGGTAGCTTACTAATAAGCCTGCATGATTAAAAATGTTTCCTTTTATGCTACGTTGGTAAAACGTTTGTTCTGTTGTAATTGTCCATTACAAATCTTCAAGTTTTTTTGAACTCTTAAGAATATTACCAAGGGAAATAAGGGTATTGTATATCACTATATTGTTCTTTTATCAATTTAACTTAGATTCTGTTATAATAAATAAATTTATTGCAGCTTTGGGTTTTATCATAGGTTTTGAAATACGTTGCTGTGTGTTGTTCCTTTTCTCATAGTATATTGATATACGAATGAAGATATTATTTGGTGAGTTGCCCTTTGAATTACTACATAAGATTTTTGTAAAACTATCTTATGGGTTTCTGAATGTTACATCAGGGCATGTTTTTGCTTTTGGTGCTGTGTTAGGGTTGGTTTTCCTAGTTGACTTTCTAAAGGGATATATTGATAATCATTTGTATGTACCAATTTGCAACTCTTCCAAGGTAAGAGAGGCTTTATATTGAATTTGTGTTTATGGCGTTAACTGGTCAATATATTTTCATTAGTTACCTTAACTACCAAGATGTTAATGTAATTAATTACGAAATACATACATATTATCCAATAATTTTATGCACTATTGTGATTTCTTATGTAAAATAAATGAAATCTTCTGTGTAAAATGATTGTGAAGAGACCGATCACTGTCTATGAACTTAAAGGTGATTCTACTGTTTTTTTATATGCACTCTGAATGTGTGGATAAATGTGCACTTGAAGGTAAAAAAAATAAAGTTATTAATTATTCTTACAAATTATTTGTAATTTTCACAAATTTTATATGAAATTTAGTTAATACATTGTGAAAAGTGTATAAGAAAATAAACACTGGTCCATAATTGTGCATTTAAAGGTATAAAGATGTACAGTCGATGCACTTTATGCTACCAAAAAAAAGAAGTTATTCAACTTAAGTATTATTGGTGTAATTATTTTTATTTAGTAAATCCTATAAATTTCATTGGAAATCTAGTTATATGTTATTGAGAAAGTAGGTGATGTGTATGTATGTTTATATAAGAGAAGGATTGGGTGGTTTGGTGTATTAGTGTGTATATGATGCATATGAAGTAAGAAAGATAGGGGTGGATATTTTACATGATCTTCACTTCGAGAATTATACAACTGCTTAAAATTTCAATCAATAACTATACTTCTGCTTGACATTTGTCTCCACTGAAAAGCTTTTCCAGTTCATCCTGAATAGGAATATATAGTCATATACACAATATTTTGACATAATTATCGATTAATGCTTTTTAAGTAAATTTATGCCTTCGTTGTTTTTTCTTAATTATACTGCCTGTTTGGTTAATTTTTGTTATGTGTGTTGTGAAAAAAAAAACAATTACCTATTATTTTGGTAGTTTACTATATATGTTTCTTGTTATATGTTACTTCCTCAACCATCATTGTTGAATGTGGGGATATCAACCTCAACATTATTTTCTCCAAAAGCAAAACAGTTAGTAAATTGTTCCAATTTTTATTGATCCAAACCAGCTTCCTTCCAATTTACAATGACTCTAAAGATATGATGAATTTATAGTTACAGAGATAATGTCCCTTTTGACACCACTGATAAAATTTCTTAGATTCACCACCGAATGCCATAGTTTTAGCATTATCTTCATTCACAAACCACAATACATCACTCATTATTCAATTCAAATCCTAAAAACAATTCTTGTGCATTATTGGTACTAATGATTCTAAAAGAAGATGACACATCATGCAATCATGGTACATGTTGATCTCATCCACAACTTCAACACCATCAGCATTTATTGAACTTTGATAAAATTCTGTAATCACTCGATCATTTCCTTTGTTAACATACTTGAATAAGTATTTGATCGATCTATAAACGGGTTGCACTATTCTACATTTAAATGTGCTTTGTACACTATAATTTTAAAACTTTTATAGATTTTTTCTTCTCAAATATAAATAGTTGAATTTTAAAATTTTCTTTCTATCAACTCTGAATGTTTTCTATCTTTATTTAAACTCTATTTTTTCTCCCTATTTAAACTTTATAAACCTAGCTTATACTTAAATTCAATAAATTATTTTTTATTTATTATATTTTCTTCATACCTAAACTATACCAATTTTTTCTCTCTCCTAAACTTTACAATATTCCTCTAAAAATTTGCAATAATATTATTTTTACTTCATTATTGCTTGTTTATTTTGATTTTTTTTCTATGAACATTTTATCCCTAACTTCTAAATTTTCTCTATGAATTTGTCTCCATAACTTTTAAACTTTCTCTAAAAACTTTTTCTCCCTAAATACATAAACAAAAGAACATTTTCATCTATCGTCGAATTTTATTATATGTTTCATAAATCATAATATCCATATAAATACTTGTATATTTTGATTTTTATTCTTTTTATGTTTATATTCGTAATATTTTTTTTATTTACTTTTAACAACAGGCTACTATGAATAGCGAACTACAATTGCAATTTGGGGTTGCAAACAGTTACTGTTCGCAGTCCCAAACTGCTATTGCAAATAATAGCCTTTTGCTTGATACCTAGCTATAAGTTTTTAGTGTTCAATATTGTCATGAATTTCTTATAAAATAATTTTTTATGCTTATTAATACTATATAAGTAATTAGCATATAAATCTCGTCATACTATAGATAAAAAATACTAATGTTAATGTGGGTGAAGAACTATATAATAATAAGAATTTATGACATATTATAGCATGTTTTGTAAGAAAATTATAAATGATAAGAATCAAAATCATTTAAAATTTGTAAGGATGTATTCAATGACTTTTGTAGACTTTTTAAAATAAACAAGTTGATAAAAGTTTATGAATATTTTTTATAGACTTTTAGAGTCTTACTGTCTTATAAAGTTTTAAACGATTCTATAAAAGTTTATTAAAATTTATCATTTTAAAAGTCTACAAAAATCATGATTAAATACACTCCTCTTAATATAAATTTAATAATAGACTAAATTTTTATATGGATTCTAACTTTTAATAAATTTGCAATTTAACGAATTATTCGGGAATATGCTAAATTAATATCAATGTATTTAATTGCAAACTTCAATTGTGATTGACCACCCCACACAATTTAATCTTGGCTCCGCCCAGTGTTTATGATGTGTCCGTATACCAATTATTATTCTGCTAAATCTGAGCAACTTAGTTTGTTAGTATATAACTTTAAGGTTAAATCTCCGTGATTCAATCTCCAGTCCCACCTATTAATTAAGTAATATATGCCAATATGCCATTACCAACATAACCAATCAAATCATGAAGTAGATGCCATCTTTTTGACTACCAAATTTATGTTTGGGCTTCATAAAACTACCTTTGGGCCACGTTCGCCATGGACCATTTTCCTAATGTTTATTGTTAAAAACAAATAATATTGTAAAATGGAAGATTGCTTTCTAACATTAAAAAAAATAAAAATAAAAAATTCCGTTGCCGGGAATCGAACCCGGGTCTCCCGGGTGAAAGCTAGATATCCTAACCGCTGGACGACAACGGAAACATGTTTTGTTGCATCAGTTCATTTTTTATACCAGAAATAATGTTTTTTCACAAAATAAAAAAGAAAAAGATAGAAATTGCGGTGAACGTTGATCGAACACGTAACCTTCATATCTTCAGTCTGACGCTCTCCCAACTGAGCTATCCCTGCAACTTGCTATTGCTCTTCACTTCACCTTAAACATCTGAGCTTTATGCTCGTGACTAGTCGGTCAAATTATACAAACCTATTTAATGCGTAGTCATTGGATTCATTGCATCTTCAAACTGTTGTAAAACACGTCTCTCCACTTTAAATCATTATTTTCATCAAAACAAATCGGTTTCTTTTGAGGAACATGCAAATCATTTAGACTAAAGCGAATATTTAACGCCGGCATTAAGAAAGAAGTCTACAAAATAAGATAACAAACAAATTTCTCATTAAGTTATAAAACAGAGACGATATACCATAATATTAATAACCACTACATACATAAACTTGTCTTATCACAAAATAAATTGTAGAAACCAAACCACTTAATTTTTCACCGCACAAACTACCTACATACACAACAAAGCCTTAAAAACAATTAAGATTATTTTTCAACATAAATTAAACATAGACTCGTCTCTGTTTTCTTGCAACTGAGTTTCGCATCTCACTTGCAATTGCAAGGGTCACATTTGCAGTTATCTCCACACGGGCACCCACCCTCAGTTGCTGCAACCTCCCCTATCATAGATCCCTCAAACTTGCTGCAAACCACAAACAAATCAATGAAATCATGATCTTGAAAAACGATCTAGAAAACTCCAGAAAGAGAAATAGAAAGAAAGAAACATACGTTTTCATGGGAGCAACACCAAGAACAAGGGTCTCCGTAGTAGCAGCGGCCTCAGAATAACTCAGGTCTGGGTACATCTTGCACCTATAAAAGTGATCAACACATTAGTTTGTTTGTAAAAAGAATCCTTTCTTTTTTAAATTTAACATGAAATCTATGCATGTCTTTCAAATCCCAAACTAAATTCATCTTGAATTTTTACTTTCTCACGGGGTCACCTAAAAAGCGAATAAAATTATTTAATAAAAAAATACACAGATCGAGACAACCGCACGGATTTCACGTCGACATAGATAAAACCACCTCGTACGTACGTAAATCCGAGATATCGGAGAAAAGAAGAAGAGAGTAGCTTACCCGCCACAACCGTTGCCGCATTTGCAGGCAGAGCCGCAGCCACAGTTTCCTCCACAGCAAGACATTTTTCACACTGAAGAAGAGAAAGACAAGAAACGACGAATGATTGATGCAAAAGAAAAATCAATGTCTGAGCGATGTTCGGGGCTACAGCCTGACCCATACTTATAGCGTAACGGCTGGGAGAGGGATCGCGCATCACCGTCCACGTGGCGAGAAACAAAAAGCAGTGGCCCCCACTATTATCGGCTGAGAGAGATTGTGTCCGGTTTCGGTTCCACGCGTCTGTCGTTTTGTGCGGTTCTGCACTGTTATCGTGCTCGTTTCGAAGCCAGAAACTCTGTATAGTATGATCATTAATTTATTACAGTAATCATCAAATGCCGTTAAGGGAAAAGATTATTCCGGAAACTAATTAATAAAGATAACATGCACTGTACCCATATTAGACAAATTAAACCATATCTGGTTGGACTATAATTTTTGTATTAAGGTCTCCGGTACTCTCTAGAACAAACTAGTTTTCATGTTTCAACATTTTTATATATATGAATTTTATGTTTTATTATTATAAGAAATAAGATATGTTATGAACAAATGTTACATTGTAACAGAGTTAATAGTACTAAAAAAGATATGTTATTAATATAATGAGATGAAATGTGTCGACTATTTTATTGATTCTAACATTTTTTTTAAATATAAATTTTATGTTAGAATAATAAAAATCATTGGTTCAAAATGAAAGAGCTCAACATCATTGAGAATTTAGTGGAATTAAAAGGTATAGGCGTGCTTTTCTTTTTTAGTCCAGTACTAGTAGCACCATAGTATTCTGATTTCTGAAGGGGCCTACATTTTGTATCGTTTATTTTTAAATCTAAATATCTCCTCAAGATGTTTTATTAAAATTAAAATTGTGATATATGAATAATAATAATAGATGTCTTGTCTAGAGATTTAATTAAATATTTTATTCTCTTGTTTGTTTTTTTGAAAAGCTCAACAAGGAGATAATAATCAGCTCTAAAATAGTATTCTTATCCTATTTCATTTCATTATGGCCTTCTAAAATTTTATTTTATTTTATTGTTCATTTTTTTGAGTGTCTAATTTAAACTTTTTATAGTTCAAGATGTTAATTTTACTTATACAAATAGTTTAAGGTTATATTTAAGCCTTATCCCTACAAAGCATAATTAAAAATACTTTTATCTCAATTAAAAATTTAAATAGATAATTAAACTATATATTTATATTGCATTATATTATATGCTTAGCAAGTATTCTGTGTGATAAGGACATTGTTTAAATCTGTAGATAATAAAAATAAAAGGCGTAATAAAGGAATACATACATAGGGGCGATAGCCGATAGCTCATTCGTGGCGGCAAATTAAAGATTGAGCACACTATCATAACTCAAAAGTGGAGGTGGGATGTGAAAAATTTATACTAGAAAATGACATTTAAAGGGGAAGCACATGCATAAAAGATTTGGTTTTAGACTTTTAGTTATCAATAGACAATAGAGAATAGCCGCATCACGCATTAAAAAATGATAAAAATAAAATTACAATCTTGGTCCTTAAATTATAAGATGAATATAAATTTAGTTAATAGTTTTTTTTTTGAATTGTAAATTTGGTCATTAATTAGTCACAATATTGACTATTTTCGTCCTTCCGAGCTATATTAAAGATTAAAACGTAACTTTCACAAATCACTATTCTAGTATCCCGAATGACAAAAATAAAAAATAAAAATCCACTATTATAACTAATTAAAATTTCCTTCAAAAAAAAAACTAATGAAAAGTCAATTTTATAACTCAAAATAATTATATTAATTAGGGGCTAAATTTACATTTGTTTTATTACTTAAAGACTAAAAGTGTTATTTTGTTATATATATATAAAAAATCCAAAAATAATACTCCATAATATAGTATAATAATTAGGGCATACTTAATCGTTGAAGGTTTTTTCACAATTTTTAAGGTGCTATGTAGCAATAAGTAGGATAGATGGTATGGAAAACAAAAAAGAGAAAAAAAAAAAACGAAAAGCAAACAAATAAAAATAAAAATCTTATTGCTTTTAGGCGCCAAAGGCGCAACAGCAACATAAAAATTCCCATTTTCTCATAGCAGGACCCACAAACATATTTGCAGTAATAAATTTTCCTTAACTTCTCTCTTTTTTCTTCCCCACCTAAGCTCAAAAACTTGAAAAACCCCTCTAAAATGCATTGACAGGGATGCTCTTTGGGGTAGATAACAAGTTGAAAAGAAAGAAACAGTCGAAAAAGGGATGAGCTAAAAGGTGATAGAATTGATTTCTTTCTTGTGAGTAGATTCATGATTCAACAAGTACATATATGAAGGGGTCACAAGATCATAGGAGAATTGAGTTATTTTTATATGATAGTGTAATATATAATACATTCGTACAATTATATCCGTTCCACAAAACATTATAAAGGAATATGTGAATTAGTATTAATCCTTCACTTTTAAAATAATTTTATAATAGAATTTAAATGTTAGCTAGCTAATTAAGTTAGCCTGCATTATATGTGATCCTCCACTGGCGGGTGACCACGACAATGAATTATTGGTTACAATTAATGTGGACTGTGATTTTTTGAAGAAGTATTTTTCATTGAATGTGATGCACGAAGCTCAAGGAATACTGGGGATGGGCAAAATTATTATGAAGGAATTGAAGTGATGGATCATTCATGGTGGGATAGGGTCATAGGGACATATATAGGGTCACCACTCTTTCAAAGGTGCAGGATCATGAAAATAATTCATACTGGAAATTTTCTTTTAAAATGAAACATGCATGTAAACTTGTCACATTCGATCATATTTGTCTTAATGCTTTAAAGAAATACATACAAATTTAAAAAAGAACAATAAAATAAAATTGTTCTGTTTACATTTGTCCTTGACTTGTTTGTTAATTTGTGAATGTTACACGAAAACAAAGAATCATGCAACTATATATATGCCATTGCAATAATACGTGTCCTTAGATTCCAACCAAATGGGTAACAAACAATACAAATGTGACAAAAAGGTTAGGGACAAAGATGCAATTATGTGCTCTTCAATCTCAACTTTTTCTTCCTTTTCTCTTCTACAGAATCATCTAAATAGCTTACATGTCAACTCAGTTAATATTCAGGTGGTAGACTGTGAACAAGTATCATCTAAATTAACAAATAAAGAGTAGTTTTCATTACATTCCTTTTACATGTATATTATACAATAGCATTTTATGAATAAAAAACTTCATGTAGCGGGGATAGCTCAGTTGGGAGAGCGTCAGACTGAAGATCTGAAGGTCACGTGTTCGATCCACGTTCACCGCATATATTTTTGCCGTCCACACTCGGAATTAACGAAACGCAAATTCGCATTTTACTCCCTTGGGTGAAATAAAGGATATGGGCGTGATCCAGTGAGGGACTTCAATTCCCAGGAGGCCCAAAAACAGTTGAAAAATGAGTTCTACCTAACGGCCCATTGCTGAGTCATAAGAAAGGCACCATTCTTGATGATTTGATTGATGGGACTGGAGAGGAGAGTGAATTGAATGATTGAGCCGTGGAGATTTTGGTCAATAACAAAATAAATTATTCGGATTTAGCAGAATAACAATTGATGTGTGGAGGCATGCATGCTAAAATCACACAGATTTGATTTGAATGCCAACATTTTGGTTTGATTTATGAAATGAAATCTCACAAGTATTTTGTGTAGTATAATTCTCTCAATAAGACTATAAAGGAAAAGACTAATGCAAATGACACTTGATGGTAGTTTGTGTTGGACAAGAAATGAAACAAAATGTGCTATAATTATAACAAAAGCGAGAATTTTAAATTGATAAATCAAGGTGTTACGATAGTACAAAATATAATTCATATTCAGAAAATGTGCTTATATTAAAATTAGTAATATTAATAGTTAACAACTTTTTTAAGCAAGCAATAAACAAGTAAATTATTGGACAGGCTTCTCGTTCAAATAAACAAGAAATAATGAGGACCCAATGCTCTTGTCAATGCGTGAACTATACAATTTGTCGATCTTCTAACATTTGTCATTGTATGACCTAACACACTCTTGGATAGTAAACCATTTAAAATAGTTTGCTTGTGCTGCAAATGAATTCCATATTGTGGCTGTATTATAATCAGTGTTTGAATTAATAGAAATACGAAGAGATTAGTTAGCAATTGCGGGGATAGCTCAGTTGGGAGAGCGTCAGACTGAAGATCTGAAGGTCACGTGTTCGATCCACGTTCACCGCAATTAACCTTTGTTTTATTTATGAAAAAAATGAAATACTATCTTTAATATATGTTTAATCGACACTAAGTAAACGAATTCCGTTGTAGTCCAGCGGTTAGGATATCTGGCTTTCACCCAGGAGACCCGGGTTCGATTCCCGGCAACGGAAATTTTTCGTTTTCATTTCCCTTTTTGGGCTAAAGCGCCGGCCCAACATCCATTAATGGACTTGCAAAGTTGGAAATTCTAACTGGCCCAAAAGTGGGTTACGAAGGATATATGCATGCATAATTGCATATATTATATAGATATGCGAATATTTTCATATTTAACTATCTACGTCAATATTTCAACCAATAAATGCAAGATTCTCAAAACCACATATGCCAAAACTAACGCACACTGCAAATACAAAGAAAAGAATCCAAATTCAATTTGAAACAATATTCTCATGTTTGACTTTAGGATGGGAGAATATATTATTTATGTATATATAGAGACGCACTGAAGAAGCGAAAATTAAAGTATAAGAAAATGGGAGTGTCTCCCCACCAAAACATCATGCATATCATATCTTAGTGACTTGCAGCAGGATGGGATAAACAAAACAAGCAACTTGTTTGGTAAATGTTTTATAATATACTATTTTTCTTTAAAAGAAAACCACGAATAAGAATCGTTGTCAGTTTGAGAAGAATATATGACCAACTTTATTAGATATGATTTTACTTTGTCTGGACAAATAGTTGGTTTAGGAAATGCATGGGTTGCGCAGCCTCATCTTCTCTGCTCTTCATCATGTGCCTTTTATTTATCGAAATCCTGACAAGATAAACTAATTTAGGTTGCTCAAACTGATATAATAAGACAAAAAAAAAGTCAGTAAAGTCAACTTTATTGAGTTTTCCATTGCTGTTTATGTACCTTCTAATATAATTATTTTACATTCTTAATTCTTTTGCCACAACAAATCAAACCATGCATTGTCTTTTATTAATAATATAATTTTTTTCTTCAATGATACAAATTTTGCTCTTCTTTTGGTGGGATAATACCTCCCCAAGTTCCCATCATTTTAATAATAAATATATACCTTTGCCCAATATCATATGGTTGCTTAATTTCCTTTGTCTAAATACAATGACAATAATTAAGTTTGAGATACGTTTGACATGGTTATTTTAAGTAATAGTTAAATTTTTTTGGGTGTGTTTGATGAATAAATAAGAATTTTAACATATAATTTTTTTAATTGCTAGTGTATATATATCTAGTAGTTTTGACATAAACTATGAATAATAATAATAATAATAATAATAATAATTATTATTATTATTATTATTATTATTATTATTATTTTGAGTGGAGTCCACTTTTGATTTGAATGGGATCAAATTGGATTCGAACTCTCATAGTTGAGATGTTGAATTTGATATATTATATGATTAAAATGGATAACAAGTGAATGAAAAATTGAATTTCAAAGTGTACCAATAGAGTTGGGAAAATGGAGTTAATAGAAGACTGTTTAATTAGTTTTTAATATATAGCCTTTATCCAACATTGAAAAGTGATATAAGTTTGTACTAGTATACATATAATTCAACATTGGGAAGGGATGCATGTTTGCACTAATATAAATATATATAATTTAACTTTATATGGAATTTGAATTCTATAACATAAAGGTTCTATCATGCGTATTTATTTTGATTAATTTTGTAAATTATGGGAGTTACAAGTTTGAATTTTAAATTTAATTTTTGAATGTCATAAATGTTCATAGATTCTTAATTCGTTATAAATATCTTATGTTGGGCAAAATGTTTAAGAACTCTTAATTCTCCAACAAATATGATTTTTCTTTTCCTACGAAACTCATTCTTCCCTCTAAAATTTTACTTCATATAAAATTTCAAGTTAATTCTATTTTTTGTTCTTCATTTATTAGTGTCAGTCAACTTTTTATCATTTTTTAATCAAAACATCCTTATTTGATCCTAGTATAATTATGGCATGATCATTTTTATCTCCCGCCAAACAAATAAATCATTGAAATGTCATTAAATACAATGACATTTTGACCTTTATATATATATGACCCGCTATATTTTTTAGGTTTATTGTTTTGAAAAAATCTATAATTAAAGACCAAAATTCCCTAGCTTGTATTTAACGAAATTTAAATTATTTTGTTAATAGAAGACAAAAAATGATAATGACACAATAATACTAGGACCAAGAGTGAATGCTTTGTAAAAAAAATGACTAAAAGTATAATGCCACCTAAAAATCTCGGATAAAAAAATAGAATTAACTCTAAAATTTCAAAGTGTTCATTTGTGTTCAAGTTCATTGTATGATTATTTATTTGAGTGTTTGAATAAATTGCAGATTTGCAATAATTCATTGTATCTTGAGAAATTGAATGCTTCAATGCTCCTAGCGTCCTCAATGCAAATCAATTTTAAGAAAAATATAATTTTTACGTCTTAGATTAATTTCGTGAATATCACAATTAGACTGACCAACAATATTCAATATTAATTAATTGTAAACACCTTTTCAATACCAAGAATGAGTATTTACACAACAATATGTCATTAAGCTAATACAAATTAAACACGTAAATATGACATACAACTAATTGATAGCTATAGGTGATGAACCTATTGGACCGTGTGCCAAAATCGTGAAGCTGTGTAAACTCTGGCTACTGAAGGATTGGGAAGTCAATTTTGAGCATACACCACGGGATTCTAATGCTGTTGCAGATTGGTTGGCCAAGATTGCTGTTAGAAGACAATGCGACTGGATTGAGTTCCATGATCCCCCGGAGATTATTAGGGACAGTCTTGAGATTGACAGGGTGTACAAAGCGATCCAAAAGGATAGCTATTAGTTGTACTGGGTAACCCCCTCCCTCCCTCCCAAAAAAAAAAAAAAAAAAACCTTAGATGCGTGCATGACAACAATGCCGACCTATTTTATATTATTGTGATCTTAATTTGAATTACTTTATTTCTATTAGATATGTTGGGGCAATCTATTATGTAAAGACCAAATGACTTATAGGCTAAAAGTGACACTGAATAACTGCAATAACTCTTATAACAATGAAATTGAATATGACGAATCTAATAAGACATGAATAATATTTATAACATAATCAAACACAAATTACTTGTTCGAATATGGAATATAATATTTGATGATTGTATAACTTGAAACTTGAAAGCTGGTGGCTATTACATGTGAAATTAGTTATAAAAAAAAAAAACTTTTCTGCACCTTAATTATTTATACTTAATTTTTCAGTTTGGGATATAGCTAGGAACCTGACAAACGTGGAAGATTCAAGGCAAAATCTCAAAAAGTAGAACTACTAAAACGCCAAGCATATGTTTGATTCGTAACGAAAGTACAATGAAAATGAAAGTGAAGCTGGCAAGAAACTTCATAGAATTGAATTACAACCATATATAGTACCATAGTACTTCGTTCAATTAATTAAGCACAACCGACAATGAATATTTCAAGCAAATCATTTTACACATTTAATAATACAATCCACTCGAATCAAATATTAGTTGTGTTTTTTAATGCGTTCATCGTCGAATACAGATAATGCATTTTTTTAATTATCAAATATAAATTGCTCGTGTGGCTTAATGTTTTGTTAATGTTCGAGAAATGGTTTTATTTCAAAATTTGTAATTCAAATTTGACCGAATTTGAAATTTTATTTTTATTATTTTTAATATTTGAAATTAATTATATAATGATAAAAGAGATTAATTGTATAAAAGATTTTTGTAATGGATAAAAGAAAATACAGAGTAATTTTTTAAAGTCATGTGAAAGTGCGTTCGGTCACTTTAGAGAGAATGCATGAATGGAGAGTAAATAATTATTGATATGGTAGTAGAACTCAATTTTAAAAAAGATTCTATGGGTGCAAATAGCCTAATGCTAGTCATCAATACAAGATATCAACGAATTTAAACAAGAGGAAAGCGCCATGACAATGTTGTAAATATTAAAATCTTTGGTCATGCCCCGTGCGAAGTTTTAAAATGCGCTCGATGGTATGTATATAAAAGTCCGCTCAAGTCCGATGCACTATGAAGCTTCTCAAGGTGCATATCCAAAGTTTGATATTTATGAAATTAACACTATGTTTTTTTTTTTCTTCTTGTTTTAGAGTTGTTAATCATCCTAATTGACAGATAACATTAATCCACATCTTTTTATGTTTCATTTTTCACTAAGGATTCTTATCATTAGATTTATATATATATATATGTATAAATACTCACAACTGAAAATGAAATTGATTATAAAATGATGAAAATGAGTAGTTGTGTCATAGATTATGATGGCGTGGAGTGGATAGTGAGTTGGCTTGGAGATGAGCCAATATGTCATTTTGTATATATTTCACTTTTCATTGTAAAAACCATCAATCTATTTTACAACAAACAAAGGAAATTATCTATATATTTTTGAGTGTTAATTAAGCAATTTGTTGTATTCAAAAAAAAAAAAAAGAGCAATTTGTTGGAAAGAGATTCTTACCAATATAAAACCATTTAGTTTTGAGAAAAACAATATTAATTATATGACATGAAAATCATAAATATTTGTATTGACTTTTGTTTTCAATTGAGTCGACTATGCTGGCTAATTATATGCATGCTATAATCTTTGAATTTGCCATAAATGAACGTAGACAATATATATCAGAGACCAAAAAAGATGAAGACAATTTGTGGGTCTAGATTCTTCACCTTGAATTGTTAGATGAAAAATTGAGGAAACCAAGACATTGAAAGATTATATATATATATATATATATATATATATATATATATATATATGTTTTAGAATTTTTTAAAAAAAAGTCAAGTAATCCTTGTGAGCATAAATATAATATATATAAACATAAATGTGTAGTCCAACTATCAGCTTAGGCTTTTAGTTGGATGGAGCACATAATTCAATTTGGTATCAGAGTCATGCAAAAGGTCATGGGCAATTTGGTATCAGAGCACCGTTGAAGTTTAGGTTTTTTATTTTTATTTTTTAGATGCCAATTGTGATAGAGTGGGTGGAAAAAAAAAAAAGAAAAGATAAAAAGTAAAGAAAATTAATAAAAGCAAAAAAATAAAAGTGTTTTACGCATCTAACTGACACGTGTAGTACACACACCTAGTTGCTACTCGCAGAAGGTGCGCCTAATGCACACCTGCTTGATTGTTTTTTATTTTTCTTTATCAATAGGTTTCACAAAAAATTTGTATTTACTGTATATATTTTTCTCTTCTCTCACTCCCATATTACTTCTCCACCTAAGGAATATGTTCTTTTAAAATAATATAATTTCATTTAAAGCCAAGTTTTAATCAATTATTTTTTACACAAAAAAAATTTACATTGTTCTACTCCCTGGCAAGCGGTTGATGCTTACTTCCATGAACATGACCAACTAATTAAGATTTAAAAATGATACTTCTTTGTAATTGTTTAATTTTCTTGGTAAATATTAGGTAGTAATTTAATTAAATTTTGTTTTTATTTTGTAGTCTCCATCAAGCACTTTATTTCACATATTTTAGTAGAGTTATTAAGGCTTTAGGTACACATTAACTGAATTATTTATGATGGCTGATTAACACTCTTTGGAACAAATAAATTATATTATAGTCAAAGCATTGGGTATTATAATCTCTAAAAATTATATAAAAGTGAATAGTTAGTACCCATTGAATTGTGTGAGGTTGTATATTAGCTTTCTGATTTGAACTGATGAGTTATAAACAATCTAAGTTAGTTTACTTGCATCTAGTCCTTTATTGGCTAGGGTTACAAGGCAAACTTTACCAATAATACACCTTCAAATGTGAGCTTAGCTTTCTCGTAAATCAAACTTAACACATTAAATTATATCACAAAATGGTTTAAAAAAAAAAACTAAGTAGTCCCACTATTTTATTTTTAATATGAGGCGGGTAATATAATTATTTGAACTAGCTCAAGATTGCTCCATTAGGAACGCATTATGCTCGAAATTATAAGTAAAAACTACAATGATTATAATTTAATTAATGACTATATGATAATATGATTATTATAAATATTATACATTAACTAATTAAAAACAACTTTTATAAGTCAATGAGAATAGCACCATAATATATGCACGCACCTTCAAATTTAAAAACACTAAACCGACCACACTCATAAATATATGAAATATAAGAACCGAAGCCTTACTTTATGCTAATGATACATCTTCTTTTATAGCTAGCATAGCTCATTGGGTTAGTTGACATTGTTTGTTTGTTTAATTATTAATTTATTGCACATCTTTCTTTCGTTTACTTTTTAATGGGAAACCATGTTTTGCAGCACCCACTCACAAATCTTTATTGCCATCATATCTTCTTTTTGATTTTGATTTTTTCAATTAATGTATTATATTTTCTAGTAATCATAAATATTATATATATTTTTTGAGTACTATTGACTCTATTACAATGTAGTATCTGTTCATAGCTATATTCTAAATCAAATGAAGCACAAAGAGCCAATATATCTACTTTCTAAACCAAATGAAGTGCCAATATAGCTATTTTCTAAACTAAATGAAGTGCCAATATAATTACTTTCTAAACCAAATGAACCACAAAGAACCAATAATGTCTCCACTAAGGCTCCAACCGTGTGCCACTAGATTACAAGGTCTTTGGTATATATATATATATATATATAATATTATGAAATAAAAATCATGGAACCAATAAATGCATAAACTGTTACATCAACTAAAAAAATATGCTACACGTTACTACTCTTATTTACAGAAGGATTTTTTGGACTATCACCCATACCAAAGTTCCTATTCAAAATAGTCATACTATACTATATTTCTCTATAAAACTTACTCCTCCGTATATAATACGGAGTATTTATTATCTGGCATGATATTATTATATAATTTTTTAGTGTTTAATTATTATTTATATTTTAAACAATTAAATGGATAATCAATAAAAAAAATCTTTTAAATTAATAATATATTACTCCGTAAATAATAAATATTATTGAGTGATTTTAATAAAAAAAATTTTGCATTGGCAAACAAAATTGAAGCTTGAAATTTCATAAAGTCGAAAGTGATCGAATCACGTTAGCCATGATTGACCCCATGCAGAAATGTCAGATGTGCAGCAGCCTTCGTCCGCAGACAGGGCAGCTAGCTCTTACTGGGATGGGTCCATTATATTTTCAATTTTGAATTGTACACTCTTCCATATATCGCTAAAAATGAACTGTATTATTCTAATACCTGTCACGCACGTAACTTAACTAAAAACCAAAAGTCAAATACTTATATTTTTCCGCTATTTGTTTGAGAGTCAAAACATTAATACAGCGGATGGGTGATACATATATATGATTTACCAAATACGGTGGACAATCATCATCCATGAGCGACTATAAAATATGTTGTGACATGCTTATATGTTTTGATGTAAAAAATTTAGACAGTATATGATTTATCAAATTTATCCTATATTTCTCTAAAAACGACATCTTGAATTAACATAAAAAATCTCAATAGTATATAAGGATGGAATTTAGACAATCTTAGCTTCTATTTCTTAGATGTAGTATATTTGATTAAATTTAGTCCTGAATTTTTCTTTTGACAATGATGAAATATGAAAAATTGATATAAACACCTTGCATATTTGAGCAAATTTATTTGACATCAATTGATTGAATACGGAAACAAATTAGTGAATGTCAACTTTTAAAATACACGTATCAACATATTGATGGCGACTAGACCAAATTTATAACCCCCAAACATTTTCCCTAATTATCAACTCAAGTTGGGGCTTTTGACTTTTGGTAACACATCCACACGCTTTGGTTACGCTTCATTCAAAACATCAACAAACGTTATAAATGTCAAAGTCAACACCCCTAAAAGCAATCGAAATTAATAAAAAAGGGAAAAACCCAGCATTGAAAAGGCATCGAATAAAATGGGAAATTAAATTAGAGTATTATTCCAAATATCAAAAGTCAACTCCTTTCTCTCTCTCTCTCTCTGTCATTCGTCTTGTTCTCATCTCCACTTACTTTTTCCACCTTCAACCCAATTTAATTTAAATCCTAAAGCCTTTACACCTTCAAATTCCACTCTCTCTCTCTCTCCCTCTGTGTCTCTTACAGGCGTTTAGGTTTACTGGAGATATATATACACACATACACATTCATATATAGAGGCTAAATGGTCAAATTCTCTTAAAGATTCAATCTTGGATCTTTGGGTGTTTTTCAATGAGCAGCAATCAGCTGTAGAAGTTGTTTTTTGGGTTAAAAGTTTGGATTTTTTTATCTGGGTTTTTGGAGAAATGGGCAACGGAATCGGAAGACTGAACCTGTGTTTCGCCGGAGATGCCGGAGAAATTTCCCGGCGGCGGCACGACATCGCCGTGAACCTGTCGGATCCTCTGGATGAAGGGCTGGGCCATTCTTTTTGCTACATAAAGCCCGACCCATCTTCCAAGACGCAGCCTTTCTCCTCCGACGACTCTTGCTCGTCCGCCACCACCACCATCACCAGCAACAGCTCCATGACGACGGCGTTTCACACAATCTCCGGCGCCTCCATCTCCGCCAACACCTCTACCCCTCTCTCCACGGCCCTCGTCGACCTCGGGCCCTACCACGAAAAGGCGTCGGCTTTCGAGAGCTCTCAGTTCTTCTCCTCCATCCCTCTGCAGCCAATTCCTCGGAACTCCATAGCCTCGGTCCGGTCCGGCCCGATTCCGGGGGTGTCGGCGTTCGGGTCCGGCCCGATTGCGGGCGGGTTCTTTTCCGGCCCGATTGCGGGCGGGTTCTCATCCGGCCCGATCAACTCGGGCCCTTTGGAGAATCAATATGATCATCAGGTCCAAAGGTACAAACCCAAATCCAAGAAATGGAAATTTTTTCATAACCTCAAGAGAGTTTTATCAAACTCTCTATCCAAAGATAATGAAATCAAGAATAGCTATGGGGTTCAGAGCCATTCTGGGAATTGTTTAAGCAGCCAAGCAAGTATAGCTGAGGAAGAAGATGATGGGATGGAGTCCTTTAGGGGCCAAAATGTGCAGTGGGCCCAGGGCAAAGCTGGGGAGGACAGAGTTCATGTTGTGATCTCTGAGGAACATGATCTGGTTTTTGTTGGGATTTATGATGGTTTTAATGGCCCTGATGCCACTGACTTTTTACTGCAAAATCTTTACTCAAATGTCTTCAAGGAACTCAAGGGCTTACTATGGAATGAAAAGCCAGAATCCTCTGAGAATTTGAACATCAATGAGACCATTCTCAAGGAGGATACTGAATTTCAGAATCAAGAATTTGATCAGTTAAGAAGGTTTAGGGAGAAGCTGAATAGCCTAAAGCTAGATGGGATTGGAGCAAATACCAATCACTCAAGTGTCTTGAATGCGATATCCGAGGGGTTGAGGAGAACTGAGGCAAACTATCTGGAGATAACTGATATGATGCTAAATGAGAACCCTGAATTAGCCTTAATGGGATCATGCCTTTTGGTGATGCTGATGAAGGGTCAGGATGTGTACTTGATGAATGTTGGGGATAGTAGAGCTGTTCTTGCTCAAAAACCCGAGTCTGATCACTCGATAGGGAAGACACTAAGCGACGATGCGCTATACAGAGCTATGTCTGATCGCAAACACAATTTGGCATCACACCAACTCACAATTGATCACAGCACTTCTACTAAAGAGGTATATGCAGAAACAAACCTTAAATCATTTCTTCGATTATGGCTATTAGTCTCATTCGTCGTCCATATATGTGAAACCTTAAACATGTGGTTTGCAGGAAGTGAACAGAATTAAGAGGGAACATCCAGATGATTCCTCTGCAATCAAGAATGGTAGAGTCAAAGGTTCCTTGAAAGTTACCCGAGCTTTCGGGGCAGGCTATCTCAAACAAGTATGCAATAAATATTGAGTATATAGAGTGGAGAAGATTCATATGATTGCTTTAAATTTTCTGCATATGCTGACCTTTTCTATCATTTCATCTGTATTTTACAGCCAAAATGGAACAATGCACTTCTTGAGGCCTTCCAAATTGACTATAAAGGAAATTCTCCATACATAAATTGTCTACCTTCACTTCACCACCACAAGCTAGGCCCGAAAGACAAGTTCTTGATCTTGTCCTCGGATGGGCTTTACCAGTATTTCACTAACGCGCAAGCTGTCTCTGAAGTCGAGACATTCATGTCTATATTCCCTGATGGAGATCCGGCACAGCATCTAATCGAAGAAGTAATCTTCAGAGCTGCTAAGAAAGCCGGTAAGGACTACTAACTATACATATATATATGTGTCAAGAACATAACTATAGCAGCCAACACAATCTAATAACTCTGTGTTTCAATGTTGCAGGCATGGACTTCCACGAGTTGCTTGATATACCACAAGGGCAACGAAGAAGGTACCATGATGATGTCTCAATTATTGTTATTTCTTTCGAAGGAAAGTTATGGCAATCATCCATGTAGTTTCGACATACAGATCAGATAGGATCTCGATCAGAGTTGATTTGTTTTTTCTTTTGACCCCATTTTTGCAGTAGTGTTCATAGTAGACTGAGCCTTTGTTCAGATAGAGATTTAAGTTTCTTGATATGGGGATTGTACTTTGCCAATAACCCCTTCCCC
>NC_044924.1:5547674-5575057 GCF_003576645.1 Ipomoea triloba | reverse complement strand
CCCCCCCCCAGATGTTATATATACATAGGAAAGCAAACACTTTGTAAAAGATGCCACTCCCTCCCTGTATACATATCACCAAAGGGAGATATACATCCACAAAGCTTTATAACTTAACCAATTGGTTGAAATTCATTGGTTTTGTTTACTGTTCCATTCCCCATTTGCCTTACTTTTCCTTCTTCCTTGAATCTTGTAAGATCAGATAAGAAAACAATGAACACAATGGCAGTGGAATTCCTTTTTTTTTTTTTTGGATGACGAGGGAAACTTGCAGCCACAAAACATCACCTTGTGACCCTTGCTAACGAAGGACCACAAGGAGGTAAATCAGTCTAAGTTGTCCATGGCGGACTGGCTTAAATCAAGAAGGCTAATAGACAGTTCTGCTGGGGTCAAACTTATAACCTTGTGGTTACTAAGTTAACAATCTGATTTGGATTGTCAATTTCTTCCTGTTCCCATGTTTATCTGTTTGGTTCTCAGATTCAAACAACCAATCAAATCTTGATGTCATAAACTAGAAGTAAAACAACTAATTATGCCCACCTCCCCAATTTTCAACCATGTATAATAAATGGTAGGCCAAACTGTCTGACTAAACAAAACATATCTTGGGAACACCTTCTGGTTATTCTGATGAAACATTTGACTTTGTTTTTTTGAGGTAATTGAATAGGTAGAGAGTTTTAGGTCTTATGTGACAAGTACATATTTGTCAAACTTCTATTAGCCAGCTAGAAGAAATGAAATCCCCCATTAAAACAGATATTTCAAGATTTGAATCATATTCTGCTCCCAGCATGTAAAGCAGTAGGTAAAAACTGAGGCATTAGTCAATTAAGCTCATCATTTTCCATGAACCTTCTACGCGTCTTCACCATCATTTTGCTCATCTAATCCATTTTTAAGTTGAACTTAAACCTTATTAGCCAGGAGTTCAAACAAGTCATAGATAGCGACCCATGCAATAACTCAATAAAATACACATTTGCAGACATTATCTAATATTCAAACTTTCTCCACCCTCAATTAAAGTATTAAAAAAAAAAAGAAGAAATATTATGTGTCTAGATGTATATAATACACATTAATTTAAGTCAAGGATTAATAATCTCATTTCATATTATTAATTGTGCTTATTTTATTTCTTTATTTTCATTTTTAATAGTCTAATACCAAATCATGTGAGGTTGTAAGCCTTTGCTTTTTAAATCTTATAAGGGGGTCTAATCAAAGAGGCATTTTCCACTCCTTTTTTTATTTTTATTTTTAATAATAATGAAAGTTGACTATCAACTATCAAACAAAAATCTTGCATTAGCAAACAATTTCTTTTTTGATTGGGTGGTTAGTTGTCTTATGACGTGATGAACAAAAGAGAATAATAATAATAATTAGGACAATCCAAACCAAGTTGGTAAGACAGTTGATTTAGTAACCATTAATGTTCTAAGTTCAACTCTCGGTATAAATTGTCTATTTACTTTCTTGGTTTGAACCAATCAACTATAGACAACTTATACTAGTATATACCTAGTAAAAGGTAACCTGGTCACTTAAGACAAACAGTAAATAAATTACTAATGTAACTACAAGGACATGCCTTGAGGCGGTTAGGTCTCACAATGATAAAAATAACCGATGCAATATGCAAAATAAATAAAAGGTGGGTTTTGAGTCAATGGAGTTGTGAAAAGGAGAGCTCAAAAATTAGATACATGAACGTGGAATATACAATACAGCGTAGTAAGATACGTGAAAAAAAGAAAGAAGGTAAACATGTGAGTTGTGTGACATTTGCTGGTGGTTTTGGTACGTCTCACATCTCGTGACCCTATTTAATTGTCTTTATTACTAACAAATAAATGTCCAAAACTATAGAATAATAGGGGGTCCATCCATTTATATATTTTGGACTATCACTGTCATAACTACTACTACTGCATTTTCTTCTGGCAGCCATTGGAACCAGTTAGCTGATGGCGACGATCATTTCCGCCTAATACAGCCACCATCCTCCAAATTTTTACCCTTAATTATTAATCTATATATGTCGGTCAGCAACCCTTTTCTTTTTTATTATTATTATTTAAAAATTTTACAAAAAAAAAACATTATGTAGAACCGTCTTATGTAAAATGAATATGAAATATGTAAAAAAAATTAAAAAAATTAATGCAATATTTGTTGATCTATAGAAATTATTACATTTTTGTTAAAAAATATTACATATTTAAAATCTATCTCATATAAGATAGATCTAATACAAAACCAATCATTTTAATTTGTGTACTATACTCGATCTATATAACTACTCAATATTTGATAACCAAATTAAACTCCTCAGATCCCTCGGGCTTGAATCACCGTCTTTTTGTGACAACATGTGATGTTAGACCAACCTAATAGAATTTTTATTTCTTTTCTTTCTAGATGATTTGGTTCCACGTACGTTTCTGAGGTTGACAATAAAAACATTGACTGAATCCAGCGTTGAAATACACAAACTATAGATTAAAAAAACAGTATTGTTTCATCACACACATGGTTTAGATTCATTATTAAACATGAACCAAATCAAAACAGGGGTTTTAGGTAAAGAGAGGGTGGAGAGAGAATGCATGGGACCAACCAATGAATTGCTTCTCCAACCTATATTCTTGGTAAGCTAAAGGCTTTCTTTCCTAATTGGTGGTTTTTTTTAATGCAGTTCTAGGCATGCAAGTTGTGAAAGTCAGACAATATTTTGGGAGATTTTTGGTGGTTCAAGACAATTCCTAGTTGGTATATTCTTAGAATCAAAGTAAGAAGTACCAAACCCTGACACGATGTCACACGTACGTGCAACTTTCAACACCGTAGAGTACAACGTGAGACTTAGTATTTGCATGCAGGGTTCATGTGAATCTTCTGAAACTTGATCATGTATAAAAACTAGAAAGCATACTCATCACCATCAAGGCTTAGCGGTCAGAGAGGCGATGTCAAGATCAGTGACTGCAAGAACTGGCAATCTATATATCATCCCGAGTAAAATCCGCATATTAAATTAAGGACCACATAGAAGGAGACAACGCTAACATAGCTTACCGTAATTAGTGTTTTAAGTGCCAGTAGGATTAGTGCATTCTG
Source organism: Ipomoea triloba (assembly GCF_003576645.1). Taxonomy (NCBI): domain Eukaryota; kingdom Viridiplantae; phylum Streptophyta; class Magnoliopsida; order Solanales; family Convolvulaceae; genus Ipomoea; species Ipomoea triloba. The sequence goes on along the minus strand of NC_044924.1, from coordinate 5,571,922 downwards.
TGATGAATACTGCTCGCACTCCTGTTGGAAAAGATGTAACAGCAGTTCGGTATCTAGAGACTCTGCACAAGTAGAATACAGCCATGAGTTATAGGTAGTTCACTGTGGTTCAATGAGATATTGTAATAACAAGTATAAAGGAGAATGGCATGCCTCAGCTGTGCATGTTTGGAAATGTATGATGCAAGAATTTGCACAATGTTGCCTTTCTGCATTTTTCTGTATATTCTCAAACCTTACTGAATACAGCTTTTAATTTAGAATTTAAAAGGGTATGATAGTTGAAATATATTATGTTTTGAGCATAAAAACATTTACTTGGCATTCTAAATGAGAAAGAAACTTACATCATGCAAGGAACTTCATATCTGTATCGCTAGGAGAAGTCAATAGTGCACTGGAACCGACTGACATCCAGCGAAGCAGCCTGCAAGAGAATACAGCAAAATTATGCAAGTATGCTGCACTCAAATAATGCTGAAACTGTTCTCATGGATTCTAACAATCTGAAAAGTGAGAGTCTTTTCACAATTTTCATGAACTTTTGATTCAAAACAGATGCAAATGATTGAGTTTAACAAAAGGGATGTCTGCCAATTCTTAAAGAAATGTCAAAAAGATATGAGACCTCCAAATTAGAAATCAGAAGTTAAATCTGACTGGTGCACAGCTTAGAGATTTGTTTCCTACAGTAATCATATCATAATGAAGACAATTTCCAGTATTGATACAATTAGTTTTTTGTCCCAACAAAAAAGAAAAACCAAATCCGGATTTCACTATTTGTTTTCCCTATGCCCCTTCAGACAAAAACACTTTGGGCTTGGTTGTATAGGACCAAACTACATTTAATGAAGTAAGAAATTGATGGTTGAAGACCAGATTTGCCAGTGTGGAGTTGGGAACAAGATGTTGCATCCTAAACCAAGAACGAACACTGATTATGATGCTAGCAGATGTCTAACAACATATAAAGCTTGGTTAAATGCCATTTGAACTCTTCAGGATCTGGCTACCATATAAACCTCTGTACACCAGGTTCATGGGTCCAAGAAAATGGTCGAAACAAGAACATGAACATTGTGAAGCAATTAACAGCAACATACAGCAGCCCCATCAGAATCCAACTTCTGTCATCATTAACATGGGAATGGAGATTCAGGAAGAAGAATGGAATGGTATAGTATCTGAATTCTATCAGTGGAGCAGGAACAAGGGTAGCAGCAGTCGCCAAAAAGTATGCCACCACCCATATCTTCTTCTGACTTTTTACTGCCAATCATACCACATCAAGGGGGAAAAAAAAAAGAAAAAAAAAAAAGAAAAAAAGGGGATTAACATTTGCCATAAAAACTAGACATTATCACTTTTCCCCTTCCTCTTCTGCAGTAAGTACAAGCAAGTTATATCAGAGAATTTAACTGACCTAAGATACTCAAGATCGAAAGCCACAGATAGCTGTAAATTGGAACAAGAAGGTACTTCATGAACCAGTAACGATTAATGACTTTTCTCCAAAGATAAAAGGGATAATGTCGATTATCGGCCAGGAGATACGGATGAGCAATGCTGCAACAACCAATAAATGTGTCACAATAATTACTGGTTGGTCATACATGTAGTGACTCTTATATCCTCCTCACAAAGAATTCCCTAGGAAACCAGTCAAAAGGAGAAGAGTCCAGAATTTACTTTGATGTATAAAAAATTATTTCACCTACCTGAAAAAGTGCACAGAGATTAAGCCGGCAGCCAATGCCACGGACAATTTAAAGAGGCTGATCAGTTTATTCTTCCAGAATGACTGAACTAGCAGTATAAATTGCCCAAACGAGAAGTGCACAGGTGCCATAAAAATGGCAGAAACCAAACTAAAATACAGAACTTGTGAAAAATGTGGGGAAACAGCATGAGCTTCCTTTGCACCTGCATAAAAGTTTCAGCATGGAACTAATTCATCCTTTAATAATAATTTTTTTTTTTTTAAAAACAAGTATAGAAATATAATTAAAATTCATACAGAGAGGGAAAGGGTTTAGACAAAGAGGTACCAAGAACTATACTGCCATTCCAATAAACAAAAGTGACAAAAGCCACCAAAGTTATAAAGAATGGACTAAAGGAAGCCAAAAGATCCCACTTCATCTGCCATGATGATGAAATAACTTCCCTTATCTCATCAAACAACTCGGTATGCTCTACAAAGCCATAAAAGAACAGTCAGAAGTGAGAAAAAAAAAAGTTGATAAACCTACATGATGCAGTTGTTCAAAAAATTTCACAATTGAAATTCAACATGACAAGGAAATACCACCATCTGTCAACACTCAACATTAAATTAATTAATTGAATATGAATGGATCTAATGATAAATGACACTGCTAGAAGTTTGCTATTTCATCAGGGAATTCTCACAGCTAGCATCTAGAATCAAACTTGCTTCTAATGGAATCGTAAGAACTGAAATAATGACTATTGAACCTGATATATGGTGTGTGGAACTGGCAGTTGTTTGGCCATTCAAATGGCTTTTCCTATTTGCATGACTAGCAGTTCTTCGTTTTCTCACGTTCGAGCCCATGGTGGAACTTTGACTAGAGGATGACAAAGTGTCTTCCTGAACTACTTTGAAGTCAGCATACACCCTGTTGTCCTTCCGATGAGCAATACTAAAATCTAAAACCCCAGTGCATGCTATGAATAGCACCCATATAATATTTGTTTGTCGTACAAGCACAGCCAAAGCACCGAGCTACAGAGAGGAGATGGATTGGAAATTGAACTTAGAAGAAGCCTTTTTATAGTTGAATCAAATTATCAAAAACTAATAGCAGATGTAGGAGTGTTGGAATAAGTGGACAGTACTTTCAAACATTCAACAATGAAACAGGAATACTTATTAGCATTCATACTTATAGATCTTTTAATTTTATCCTCAAATTCAAATACGAAAGGCTAATTCCCTAAGTAAGAAGCTAGAAACAAATAGAGATTATTTTCAGACATTCAAAAAGTAGTAACATCAGAAATCATATGAACTTCATCCTCTTACCAAGGCACTGAATGGATAATTCTTCTTGAGACTCATAAGGTATGATGCAAGTACTGCAGCTAGTGATGCTATGTCCGTATAATAAAGAAAGGTGAAAAACCAATGAAGGGGATACAAAGCTAAGACAACTGCTCGAAGAGTTGCTTTCCTGTCACTAAGACCTGGAGATAGATGGGTGATTATATCATAAACAAGTATGCTGCAAATTACAGCCAAAACACCATTGATGGAGCGCAAAATTGGAGTGGAACAAGTTTCTGAAAATGATGAGGCCAGCTGCACAGAGAATAGCCCTGGAAACAGAGAGGCAACATGAGCAAGTGAAACAAAGTACCTGCACAAATACATCAGTTTTTGTCACTTATTGCATCCAAAAATAATTACCATCACTGTGAAGTACTCTAGTAATGTGATACTATCAGGCTGTAGCTTCCTATAAAACACTCCTACTGGGTCCATTCCACACAAAGATAAAAACTTTGTGTTTTAGATAATGGGGGTTTAGTTAGATGAGCCTTGTAAGTCTCAAAACCAAATAAACTATTGAATCACCAATCAGTCCTACCGCATATGGAAAGAAAAACTCAACACAGAACAAAGTATGAATATATTGCCAAATCCATAGGGTTCACAAGTTTAGGGATTAAATTAAGACTCACAAGCCAGGGGGAGTGGTGATCATTGGATCCCAACTCCTGAAATTCCCTCTGCAGTACTGTTGAGCTTGAGGTATGTGAAATATCTCATCCTGCAACCAAAATTTCAGATAAATCAGCATGTATGTGCGTGCATGAATTTGATAAGAAAATTGTGGGAAAAGAAGCAGTACCATGTAAGGCTCAGGAACAATGCGACTGACTAGAATCGATACGGGTATCACCCACAAGCTTACAATCAGTGCGACTTTGATTTTCCCCATTTCCTCTCCCCTCTTTCCTTCCTCCACAGCCGCGAGCCTGAAAGTTCCGGCAATTTGGCTGGGAATTGAAGAAATCAAAGCTGGAAGAACCGAAGAAGACAATCCAGAAACGACGTCGTTCTCACCCTTTTAAGCTTTATACACTGCTCCGTGTTAATTTACCCTTCTGCACTTGTCAAAATAATGTATTATTGTATTTACCATCTTGACTCACTTATTTGTCAATTTTTTTTTTTTATTTATTTATGTATACATTAGGTTTCCAGACTTTCCACACTTCTAGTAGGTAATTACACTAATATTTTTTTCCTTCTCCTTCAAGTCTAACTTTATTAATTCTTATTAATTATTAATTATTAAAATTGTAGATTTTTAAAAAATATATGTGTCATGCACTCTAAAATTTGAACAACTATATGTGCATAATTGTATCTTTAATATCACTTAATTATCATACAAATAATGTAAAGGCAACGGTAATAAGTTTTAACATTCCATAAAATTTTGTTTCAAAAAAAAATTTCATAAAAATTTTGGAAGTTTTTTTTAGTCAATTTAAGAACAACAAACAAAAGGAAAAGAATTGTCAAAAAAAAAGAGGAAAAGAATAAACAAAATCACATCTTTAAGAAAACAAAATAATAATGAATTAACTACCTTTACTTCAGTTTTTCTTTATGTAAAAAATTATTTTTACTTCACTTTCTATATTTTAATTTTTTTTGAGTATTAATTACTGACTCAGTGTTAAGACTTGATTTCATGACCTCTCTAATGAGAGAGTCATTACATGACATTTGAGTACAATATACTTGCTTTATATTTTAAATTTAAAAATATATGCAAATAAATTTATTTTCTACTGTCTATTTTCCCTTTTCAGGAAAGGAAAGCCTTGATACTAAAAAAAGCCTGCCAGACAAAAAAGGGAAATTCTTGCCTAAAATATATATACAGTAATGAGTTACGTTGGAGAAGAGGATAAGGAAACTAAAAGTACATTTATAGAGAGGGGTGAGGGGACTTTTGAAATCTCAATAGAGGGACATTCACATCGGATCCTTCTGCAGTTCCATGGAAGTCTTAACCTTACCTTCCCTAGCTAACTGCTTTCTCTGATCTGTTCTCTATTTCACTTTAAAAATCATAGATTAAGTACTGTACACCCAATATTCATCACCCTTGAAACCACTCATCACTAGCTAATTTCTTTCTTTATTTCATTGCCATTCCTATACTTTTCTGCAATCCACAAAGCCCCCACTGCACACAATCTTGATTTCCTCAAAGTCGGATATGTCAAATCCAGAGTTAGTTTTTGCCTCGAAAACTCAGGAAGAAGAGACCAAATCCGCAGTTGCAGCTCGACCCTCGTCGGAAGATCCAAAAGGGTGTCCAAATATCACGCAAAGCTCCAATCTTTTGGACTTCCAAGATTTTCAAGATTTGCAGAGGGAGACGGCTTCAAAGCCAATGGGGGATAATGACGGCTTCAAAACCCCAACTTCTTTGAAGCACAAAATCCCAGAGATGATCACGTGTCCACCTGCGCCAAAGAAAAACCAAATACTCATCACCAGCACAGTGAAAGGCAGTGTTATCGTCTTCAAGAACCCTCGAAGGAGTCTTCAATTCGATGGATCAGTATATACTAGGGGTTGAATACTTGCTTTAATTTCTCCCATGTTTCGGGAAGAATGAAGATAGCCAAATCTACAAGAGAAGGTGGCATGGTACGGTGTTTTTCATGAAGTATTAGTATGACACTTTTGGATATATAGAATAAGATTTTGCAATGTAACGATTACCAGATTATATATAGCAGTATTATATCAGGTACAAGTTCTTTGAATGAAATATTGACTTTTATTTATTTATTTATTTTTACTTTAGATTAGTTTGGAGTAATTGATTATTCTGCACAAAGTGAATTGGAAGTGATGAAGTGCAGACCAAGGAAAAATTAAAATGGATCGAAGCTGGGATATTGTAGATGCCCAATTATAGTTTTTTTTTTTTTTAATAAATATTTTTTTACATACTTCATTGATAAAGATTCGGATCCCTACAACTTTCTATATTGAAAGCAATAACGGTGTCATAAAATCACAATGTGTTTGGTGAACTAGTTCACATTAAGAATTAAACCAATTTATATCAACATTCTTCAGTCCATTAGATTGGTGGTTTTAATCTTGTGAGTTACATTGTGTTAATGAATTAAAGGGAGTAGTAGGTTTAAATTGTCATTAGTGGGTTTAATTGAGTTAATTAATATTGAGTTATAACTATGGTCGTCAGTTATATTTGGTATAAGAAATTTCTAAATTTGACAACAAACAAATCAATAGTTTATTTAACAATAAATATATTAGGGCATGAAGATTAGCAGTTAGCAATATCTGAAATAATAAACATGACAATTTTCTTTATAATAATAACTCATCAACATACAACAACGTACCACATCTAAAATAATACAATCTTAAACAAACACAATACATAGTTGAACTTAAATTATATTGGACTATGAAAAGAAGAAGAAGAAGACAGATGCTTAAATTATTACGTATATCCTAAACCAAGCGTCCGCCATGCACATACCTGCTTAATCAAAACTAAACTACTCAAAGATGAATCAAGAAATGGAAGAAGTTGATAACGTCATCAATGGCGAGCAGGCGGAGTTGGTAGGCTGCCACCTACAGGGACCTCAAAACCGGGGTTAGGGAAGATAGTTTCGCTCCTTATCGGGAATATAGGTGGAATTGGCGGCAACACTACTTCCACTATCGGGAATGTAGGTGAGATTATCTCATGGATCCTTGAGTGTGAGACATGATGAGTTGTAAAAAACTGGATGTGTATACACCAAAATTTCAGTTATTATAATATTTATTATTATTAGCATTCAATTTTATCCTAAATAGTAAATAGTAATACAATTTCACATATAAGTATTACAATATCTATGATAAGTAACCCTTCATTATTATTTTTTATTTAATTTGGTATTAAATTTTCTACACAAAGTATTACAATATCTTTAATAAGTAACGTTTCACATATAAGTATTACAATATTTGCGTTAAAATTACACTTTGTAAGTATCAAAATTTCAGCTACAAGTATTACAATATTTATCGCTAGCTAGTAAAAATCATTTTATCCTAAATAGTATAAAAAATTGATATATTTTTTTTTGAGAAAATAAAAAATTGATATATAAACACTACAATAATATCTATTATAAGTAACCGTTGATTTATTTCAAACTGGATGGTATTAAAATTTTTGCAATATATATATTATAATTTATATCATGAGTAACAAGCAATTATCATAGACTTGACTGGTTACATGGACACACATGTGGACTTGTATAATTTTGATTATGCGAATAAAGAACTTTATTATTGAGTCACATACATGAGAATAAAAAACTTTATTATTGATGAATAATTAAAATTACAAAGTACAGAAACAAAGAAATGTATGTATTTTGAAGAATACAATTAAAAGAGTATGTTTTATTCGTATGACATGCATGAATGATAAAGGATAAATTTGCAATAACAATAATACAATACAAAGAGAGGGCGGGAAACTAAAAAATTTTATTGTAACTATAGCTAGAATGCATGCATATATAAATGTTAGGTTGTGGCGGCAAGGCCAGGCAATATAATGAATTGGATCAAAGTGGATATGAAAGTGGAATAATGCTCTGTTCACTCCTGAAGAAGTTATCTGGATCTACCAAAGCCTTCACTTTGGCAAGCCTATAGAAGTTATTCATGAAATATTTATAACCCCAAGAACTTGCCTGAGCCGCTGGTTGTCCCGACCAAATTGTTTTGTCCCAGGTCAAGATCCCTGTAATTGGAGTAGGATTCTCTGGGATTGTCGGAAACATAGGGAGTCAAGTAAGCGTAAAGCTTCCGAATCCATGAGAGATGCTTCTGAGCCGCGACTTGGCCGACTTCGTCCCATCCAGTGGCGTATCTGAGGAAAAATAGGTTACCTGCCCTGTGTGGATAAGGCGTTTCTGAGGGCGAAATCTCATCCATTATCCCTCCGTAGGGAACAAGCTGCATATTCGGTCCGTTGATGTCTTCTTCTTTAAACAGTTCCAACATCCCTTGGAAAATTTGGGGGGTAAAGGGGCGTTTGGCATAGTCGGACTTGATCTTGAAGCTCCATTGTTTGAGATTGAAGGAGCGGTTGAGTAGGCTGTCGACGGGGTAGTGATAGGTTACGGTGTTGATCCAACTCATCTCGGTTAAGTCGGATTTGGTGACGCCCAATTCTGGAAATCCTTTCTGCATCATGGCTAGCAAGGCTTCGGATCTTCCGAGGTATTGTGCATAGAACAAACCCTCTACTGTTCTCTCCCCAGTAGTGTTGGTGTTTTGTAGGACGACTCTGAGGTAGAGGTTTCTTTCGGCCTTGTTGGCGAAAAACTGCCATTTATACAATAGGTTTGTTAAGTTTTGTTCCAGGGTTTTAGAAATGTTGAATACCGTGACGATTTCAGGCACGGGAACCAGTTCCAGTTTCCAGGCGAGTATGATGCCGAAGCTAGCGCCGCCGCCGCCAGCCCAGAAGAGATCCTCCCCCATGGATTTCCGGTCCAGGATTCTCCCATTAACATCCATGATTCGAGCGTCAATCACGTGGTCCGTCGCCAACCCATATTTTCGCAACAACATCCCGTACCCGCGGCCGCTGATGTGGCCACCCGTGCCCACCGTGGGACAAATACCCGCCGGAAAAGCTAAAGTGTCGCTCTTATTAGCAATGCTATAATAGAGTTCACCTAGCGTGGCTCCGGTTTGGACCCACGCCGACTTCTCCCCAACGTTAACCTTGATCGACCGGAATTTGAAAGTCCAGAATGGCAAAGGGGAGGCTGGAAACAAAGGAAAGGCCCTCGTAATCGTGGCCGCCGCTTCGGGTCCTCAGCTGGATGTTATACTTTCGGGAGCAAATGAGTGCAGCTCGGACGTGAGATTCCCGTAAAGGTGTGATGATGACTACAGGTTTGGGGGTTCCGGGCCCGGTGAACCTGGAATTCTGGGCGGACATATTCAGGATGGGCAAGAATGATGGGCTGCTGGGAGTGTAGAGTACCTGAGAGGTGGCATTATTTCTGAGCTTGCTGGAAAGACAGTGCACAAAATCTTGATGATGGGCATGAATGCTACTGCAGGCTGCTGGGAAACAAATTAAGGAAAAAATAAATGCTACAACCACAAAACACAATGGGCTCTTCATTTTCGTATCCTTAGCTTAGCTTAGCTGATGATATTTCGCAAATTATGCAAGGTGGACCTGGGTCCAAAACTACGTCGTTTTTGTCTTCTTTTTTTTTTTTTAAAAAAAAATAAAAATTAGTAAACATATTGCTGAATATAGAGTTATCCAAAAATGTGTGAATGTAGAGGTTTCAAAGTGTGAATGTAGAGTATAGAAATCATGAATGTAGATTTATGATTGTGTGAATGTAGAGTTGCACAGAAATGTGTGAATGTGGAGGTTTCAAATTGTGAATATGGAGTATAGAAATCGTGAATGTAGAGTTATGCATGTGTGAATCTGTAATAGAGTTAAAAAGTTCTAGCAACTTGTAGCCATGTAATGTGTGAATGTAGAGTTCTCAAGTTGTGAATATGGAGTATAGGACATGTGAATATAGAGTTTTGAATGTGTGAATGCATAACAGTGGTAATATAATTACTAAACATATGATCCTTTAATGTGTGAATGTGGAGTTTACAAAGTGTGAATGTAGAGTATAGTGTATGTGAATGTAAAGTATAGTGTATGTGAATGTAGAGTATAGTGTATGTGAATGTAAAGTATAGTGTATGTGAATGTAGACCCAGGTCCACCTTGCAAGATGGACCTGGGTTCACGGCATAAATTGTTGATTCATTTATCAATCCGATGAAGAATTATATTTATAGGCATTGGAGACGCGTAAATATTTTGACTTACGCAATACACACGTACGCCACTTTTATTGAATTATTAATTTAACAAGAAAAGTAAAACAAATTAAAGAGACTTCCGTTTACAAGTGGACATGTATGTAATCCATTCTGCACCTTTAATCTTACTTAATTTTGTGGTTTATAATTTTTTGACATGATAAATAATATACATCAATGCACCACTTCAAACACTTAGGTCAAATAATCTTTCATCTAAACCGTAGATAGGAGTTCACAAGTGTTCACACCAGAACCGGAATATATATATATATCGGTTCTCATGCGGTTTGGTTGCTTAGGTGCGGTGGTGAATACATCNTACTTGCCACCAATGATAAGGAGATGCTTCGTGATGTGAAACAATTTCTCTCTACGAACTTTGACATGAAGGATAATATGGGTGATGCCTCTTATGTTATTGGCATTAAAATTCATAGAGATAGGTCCTGGGACATACTGGGTTTATCTCAAGAAACCTATATAAGCAAAGTTTTAGAAAGATTTCAGATGAAAAATTATTCACCAAGCTTTGCTCCCATTGCAAAGGGGAATAAATTCAGTTTGGACCAATGTCCGAAAAATGATTTGGAGAAAGAATCCATGGAGAACATCCCTTATGCTGCAGCGGTTGGGAATGCTCGGACGTTACCTGCACAATCCAGGATTAGACCACTGGAGAGCTGTGAAGAAGGTTCTAAGCTATCTAAAAGGAACCAAAGACTACAAGCTTGGGTTTAGGCAGACAGACAATCTAGATGTTGTCGGCTATTCTGATGCAGACTTCGCTGGCTGTGTTGATTCTCGAAAATCAACTTCTTGGGGCTTCTTTATTATGGCCGGTGGGGCTATCTCATGGAGAAGTGTCAAACAGTCTTTAATAGCTACTTCTACCTGTGAAGCCGAGTTCGTTTCCTGTTTCGAGGCTACTTCTCAAGGTGTGTGGCTAAAGAATTTTATCTCTGGGCTTAGAGTTATGGACTCTATATCGAAGCCATTGAAAGTCTATTGCGACAACTCAGCTACAGTCTTCCTGGCTAAGAACAACAAAAGTGGGAGTCGAAGTAAACACATCGACATCGAATTCTTAGCCATTAGGGAGCGTGTCAAGAATAAAATTGTAATCATTGAACACATTAGAACTGAGTTGATGTTAGCAGATCCCTTGACTAAAGGCATGCCTCCATTTAAATTCAAGGATTTGGTTTAGAAAATGGGACTTTCATCCATTTTGTAATTTGTGTATATATTCAGTTCAATAAAATTCTTTTGCATTCAGACATTTTCTCAATTAAGTGTGTACACCTTCATTTGCTTTATATGACTGAGAAAATGTACTAAAGTTGGACTTGAAATAAACATAGGGTTTGTTTTATTAAGTTCTGTTTCCTAATTAAGTGCTTAAGGGCAGTTTGCATTTGATCATAATGGATACTACTTGTATTAATGAGGGCATATCACTATGGTTGGTGTTTTTCTGTTCTTGGGCAGGAGTGTTTGTACCAAGTGGGAGAACGTAACGTTTTCCTGTTATTATTATCATAATTATTATAACATTAGGATTAGTTATAATAATATTAAGTAATTGATATGTGGTGCAACACTAATAACCTAATAGCTAGACTCCCTTTATGATTAGGAGTCTGGTTAGGGTTTAGGAGACCTATTGGAATACAATCACAATGATGACCGGTGGTTATATATAGGGTCACAAGTCCTCTCACAGCTTACGCGAGAGAGAGTTGAGCTGAGTGAGAGACAAAAACGCTTACGCGAAACTCTGAGTTATGGCTGGAGGTTAGTACGATCTTTATTATCACATATTATGGTTACATGTGATATAATTATTCTAACAAGTATATCCTAAACCAATTAAGTGTCCACCATGCACACCTGCTTATTCAAAACTAAAGTAGTCAAAGATGAATCAAGAAATGAAAGAAGTTGATAACGTCATCAATGGCTAGCGAGCGGAGTTGATAGGCTAGTGCCACCTACAGGGACCACAAACCGGGGTTAGGGCTGATAGTTTCGTCATTAGAGCATTCGTAATAGTGGAGTCTTTTTTTTTTATTTTTAGGAATTTTTATAAGAGTGATTAGAAAAGAGAATATGAGAAGAAGAAAAAATGAAAAAACAAAATTGAAATAAAAAAAATATAAAAAGTTAAAGTCAGCGGGCGACCACTATAACATGTCTAAGCGGGCGCGTGGACAACATGCGTCCCAGCTGGCGGCCACTATGACGCGTCCAAGCGGGTGCGTGGACAACATGCGCCCGCTGGGGTGCGATGTTGCGCTTTTTTTTTTTTTTTTTTTTTTTTTTTTTTCCCTCATGCAAAGTTCTTGAATTTGCACGAGGAAATTTTGCTCAAGAAACAAGCCCCACATCAGTTGCATGTTGAATCAATAGTTTTTAAGCCTGTAAAAAATCCCCAAAAGAAGTCTGATATAGATGCTCTTATGGGGAATATAGGTGGAATCAGCGGCAACACTTTCACTATTGGGAATATAGATGAGATAATCTCACGAATCCTTAATTGTGAGACATGAGGGGTTGAAAAAAACTGGATGTGTATGCATCACAGTACAATTTCAGTTATAACTTATAAGTATTATAATATTTATTATTTATTATTATTAACAATCGATTTTATCCTAAATAGTAATACAATTTCACATATAAGTATTACAATATCTATCGTAAGCAACCCTTCATTTTTAATTTAATTTGGTATTAAATTTTCTATACAAAGTATTACAATTTATTTAATAAGTAATATTTCACATATAAGTATTACAATATATATATGTTAGAATTACACTACTTTGTAAGTATCACAATTTCAGTTACAATTATTACGATGGATAGTAAAAATCATTTTTTATCTTAAATAGTATCAAGCCAATGACCTTGTGGTCTAATAACACCCGATTTACACTCCCACGTGAAATGGAGTGTGTTCGAGTCTCAGTCCTCAGTTGAGAAAGTATTAACAAATAACAAGCAAACAAAGAAATGTGTATTAGTTGAGAAAGTATTAACAAATAACAAGCAAACAAAGAAATGTGTATTTTGAAGAATACAAAGATGAGAGTATGTTTTATTCGTATGACATGCATGAATGATAAAGGATAAATTTGATGTTACGTTGTGGCGGCAAGGCAATATAATGAATTGGATCAAAGTGGAATAATGATCTCTTCACTCCTGAAGAAGTTATCTGGATCTACCAAAGCCTTCACTTTGACAAGCCTGGCCTATAGAAGTTATTCATGAAATATTTATAACCCAAGAACTTGCCTGAGCCATGCTGGTTGTCCCACCACTTTGGCAAGCCTATAAAAGTTATTCATGAAATATTTATAACCCCAAGAACTTGCGTGAGCCAGGTTGGTTGTCCCAACCAAATTGTTTTGTCCCAGGTCATTATATATAGCTCATAAAGATACCCAATGGTAATGATATAATAATTGGACTGAAAACGCAGATTGAAAAATGTTTACACGTACTAAGTTTATAGGGAATTTATATGCAGTGAGCTAGATTTAAATAAAAATATATCAAGTATGATGTCCCAAAATCATTAATACCTGTTTTGGTCTAATCACAACATTTTGGCAAACTATGATAATTGTAATGGTATATCGTATGATTGTGGATAATTTGGTTTGACTCAGATGTATACAACATCGAGATAGTATATTTGAATCTTTCAGTCACAATTTGTTGATTTTTCATCATCATGAACATTGAACAGTATTATACGAATAAAGTCAAGCTTCTAGCTTCAGTTTATTACACTTTTGTTCACATTCTCTTATATTTTCTTCGTTTATACTCTCTTATGATTTTTCCGTTCTCATTTACTTGCGTAAAAACCTTCGCATTCCTCTTTTTATAGGCATCAGGCATCGGAGACTGAAACAATCTTTAATAATATTTTTGCTCCCAAACTTTAACACGGAGTAATATTTTATATGTTACGGAGTACATCACAATACACGTACGCGGTACGCCACTTTTATTGAATTAAATTTAATTAAAAAAAAAAACCAAACAAACAAACAAAAACAAAAAACATACAAAGACTTCGCCAGCAAGTTGCTGCTTTCTGTAACGTCAGCGAAACCTTAATTACAAGTCCTTAATTACGACTATTTATCTGTCAGCTGGCCTCTTTGTGCTTAGAAGATTATTAGATAGAATCATTTTAGGTGTACTTTCAAATTATACTCCTTATGACCTGACATGCCTTGATTACTTAATTTAATATAGGGTCAATGATGTTTATCCATTCATATTTTTCTTCCTTCAATCAAATTTGAACACATATAGAAGTAAAAGTTAGTTAGAAGTAAAAATTAAATTTGGTAGTCCATGAAATATTTTTCTATTAGAATATTAGATAATAGATATCACTTCCAACATGACTTTTTCAAATTATGTAATTTTGACCCTTTCAAATAATGTCCTTAAATCTTAGTATGCACTTAATCCAAAACAGGACAGTTTGACATTTTTGTATATATGAATTCAATATTATCCGATTTACATTTTTCTAAACCCTTGAGTATTGTTTGTAGACTTCTCCTTAAATCAAAGATTTAAAACATTTTATATAGGATTTTATGTGTATAAAAAATAAACTTTTTTAAAGGTGAAATAATTATTTTAATTACATAATGCTAAACAGATTCAATAAGGTAATGAAAGATTGTGTGAGTTAACAATATAATCCTGCTGTTAAGGGTAAGATTTGTTGAAAATAATATATTAAATTAAATATTAATTTATCAATAAAAAAGTAATTAAATTGCTGAATTGTTTCGTCGTCACATATTGCATGTAAATTTACATTTTTCCAAACCCTAAAAAAGAAAAAACCAAACAAACAAAGAGAGAATGAAAGAATAAAATAAAAACAACACCCTATTCAATCGTCACATATTGTCATCTCATAATGCGACTATTTTCTTTTGACTAATTTTTTTCTTTGTTAGTTAGAATGTCAATTAATGACAAATTGGCACATGTAACAAAAATGAATGACTTTTATGAGAATATTTTAATATATTGTTCTTCATTAAAATGACGACTTGAACATTGACGTGATCAACATATTTTTTTAAAAGTATCTATTATTATTTAATGTTGTTTCAAACTAATTGTCTTCATAGTCTAAAAATATAATAATATAAAATAAAAAGAAGCTATCCAAACCATGCATATTATATTCTTTCTACTTTTGTCAAGAGACCTTGACACTATATAGCTATTCCAAATTTCCATGCAAAATATAGAAAGTCAAGTTATCAATAAAAATACGGCGGCGTATTCTTTTACACCTCATTATATTTTATTTAATGTTTATATAAAAAAAACAAATATTATTATATGATAATGAAAGGGCTAGCTCAACATCTTTGTCAGAATTAAACCAAATCAACATTTTAATATTGAATTATTTGGTCTTCAGTTATATTTTCAACATTTTAATATTGAATTATTTGGTCTTCAGTTATATTTTGTTTTCATTAATATTGAATTATTTGGTCTTCAGTTATATTTTGTTTTCATATGATTAAGCACTATAAGGTTAATTACTTATTTATGTTGTAATTTAATTTGTTATTGTACTCTGAAAATTAAAATTAGAAAATTGCTCCATATACCTATTAAATTTTATTAAAGGTATAATTTATTTATCAAAAATTGACTCAAAAGGCAAATAGACCGTTCCTGTTGAGTGTCAAATTTGTAACATTATGGTTACCAAATCAACAGAATGACCAACTTGTCTAGATTAACCCCGTCATATCAATATTTTATTTAACAATAAATATAGTAGGGCATGAAGATTAATAACAATATTGCTATTGTAAACAAATCTACCTAGCTGAATCTTTCCAAAACAACTCGTGCGCATGATTTGACCACTATAAGTATTGATCAATACTACATCGAAAGAAATCCTAAGAATATTATTTGTATCAATTTAATTTTATGGGGACAGAAAGATTTGACCACTATAAGTATTGATCAATACTACATCGAAAGAAATCCTAAGAATATTATTTGTATCAATTTAATTTTATGGGGACAAAAAGATATGAGAAGACTTGTTTTCTTAAATTTTTTTAATCATTTTTTTTACTGTTCAGGGTGCCGTTTTGACTTTTGAGTTTCTAGCGGTCAAAGTTAATTAACCTATTAGTTACCTGTTAAGTTGACTTATTTGATTGATTTTATGAAGTTGAAGTAATTAATTGTACCCTTTTTAAATTTAGGATTTTAATTGCACTTTCGTTTAGTGTTTAGGGGTGTATTTGATACTTTTTTTCCTATATAAAATCATATTTTAACGTTCACGAGTGTGTAATAGTTAGCATGCAATGTACAAATTCTGTATTCCACCAACATTTTGAACATATGACTTTTTTGGTTACGTGACTTCGTCCACAAATTTGGCTTTGGTCTTATAAGCATTAGGGAGGTTTATTTGGTGGGAGAAAATGAAGTGTTAATATATAATAGAGTTAATACCCAAAATGGTCCTCCGACTATAGCGTAATACTCGATTTAGTCTCGAAGTATTTTTCGTACCCAATTTAGTCCTCCAACTTGTAAAATCATACGCAATTTGGTATTCCGTTACAATTGCCATCCATTTGCCGTTATAAAGAGGGGCAAAAACATCATTTTAATTGTCGAGGGACCAAATTGGGTACCCCACCCACCACTCTCTAGCCGGTGTCTCTCCTCCTCCGCAAAATCACCAATTGAAGAACTGATTTCACCATTTGGGGGAAATAAAAGCAGCACTGGAGTTGAATGGAGAAAAATGAGAGATAGAGAGAAACGCGGAGGGGGAGAGGGTCGCGGAGAGCCGCTGGCCAGCGCCACCACCGACGCACGCCATCTCCTCTGCCGCCGGTTTTTCTCCAATCTGTAACATGAAGAGAGAGAGAGAGAGAGACGCGAAGGGGGGGGGGGCAACGCCACCGTCGACGCTCGCCACCGCCACTGCAGATGCTTGCCATCTCCGACAGTCGATAGAAACAGTCAGCAAGGGAGGAGACGATGGCCGCTAGGATGCCATCATCGACCGCCGCGCCACCGATCCCAACCTCGCGACTGCCGCAACTGGCGAGAGTGCCACCGCCATGAGCCGATCGCCCGCCACCGTCGACTGTAACGGCAACCATCGCCGAGTCGTGCAGATAACGCAGGGAAGACGACGTGGGGGATCCTCCAGGATTTGGATTTCTCAATTCTGAGAATCTTTTTGTACTGGGTTTGGTAATAAGATTTTTTTGGTTTATGCTTGTTTTGTACTGGGGTTTTTGCTAAATTCATGAAAATTAAGCAAGCTCAAATCTCTTTTGAAAAGCAAGCTAAATTCATGAAAATTAAACCTAGAAATCGAAAATGGTGCTTCAGATCTGTGAAAGAAGATCAAGATCGAAAATGGTGTTTTTCTTCCTGGAGTTGCGACCGGAGACAAGAGACCTGGGGAAGAAACGGATTTTGCTCAAATAAAATGACTATTTTACCCTCAAAATAACGGTTCAATAACCACAATTGTAACAGAGGACCAAATTACGTATGATTTTACAAGTTGGATGACTAAATTGGGTACGAAAAATAATTCGGGACTAAATCGAGTATTACGCTATAGTCTGAGGACCATTTTGGGTATTAACTCTATATAATAATAGGAGGCGACTTTGAATCATGATTATGTGAATACTGAAGAAGAATGTCTTGGTACAAATGTAGAATAACTTTAGAGTTTTCTTGTTGAAGAAACATAACAATGACTTTTAGCAAAAAAACAAAAAACAAAAGTCGTGATTTCTTCAAGAACAAATACAAAAATAATAGAAAATGACTTCATAAATTCAAAGTTGACAATTATTTTTCAAACGTGTATAATGTTGGAAATTTATATAGTAATTGTATGTTTGAGCATTTCAAAGGTGTTATTAAATTTAAATAATAATTGACCATAAATATGTTACCAGAGTAATAATATTAGATAAATGAGTTTAATAGTTTAGTACAATCGTAAGTGAGTACAATAGTGTTTGTGCGTCAGAATGCCCCCCTTCCTCCTACAACATGTTTCTTTTTATACTTGTGGTACAACGACTCTTCTGTTCTTGTAACGGTTGCTTAATACCTACACTAAGTGCAAGTAATGACTTCAAGGAGCCGTTGGAGTAACTCCTCTTCAATGTGTCCTTCTTGTGTAGCGGGTGACTGTTCAACTTCCTGAGCTTGTCTGTCTTCTTGCGGTTTGGGTCGGGTGTTGCTTGTCCAATTATCCTGTGACTCGCCCCCTACATATAAATTTTCAACATTGTACACATTTGAAAAATAATTGTCAACTTTGAATTTATGAAGTAACTTTATATTATTTCAAGTACGTTCTAGAAGAGATCAGTTTTTTGTTGTTGTTGTTGTTGTTTTTTTTTTTTCTTTTTTTTTTTTTGGAACGTCATTGTTATGTTTCTTCAACAAGAAAACTAGTTATTCACTTATTCTACATTTCTACCAAGACATTCTTCTTCACTATTCACAGACTCATATGATTATATTCAAAGTCGCCTCCAAATTCGTGGACGAAGTCACGTAAAAGTCATATGTTCAAATGTTAGAATACATAATTTTTACATTGTATGTTAACTATTACACACTCGTAAGCGTTAAAATATGATAATAATATATAGGGTGTCAATGCGGCCATGTCTTAACGTGTGGCCGGTACGGTCACAATATTAGTTATGAAAAAAATACTACTAGTACGTGTTAGAAACACGCAAAAAAGAAATGCATCAATTCTGCCAATTCTCAACCCTTATACGTGTTAGTACGTGTTTCCAAGTATTCCCTTTGTGTACTTTGTAAATTTTCTACACAAAGTATTACAATTTCTTTAATAAGTAACGTTTCACATATAAGTATTACAATATCTACGTTAGAATTACACTTTGTAAGTATCACAATTTCAGCGAGCTACAAGTATTACAATATTTATGGCTACCTAATAAAAATCATTTTATCCTAAATAGTATCAAAATTTGATATATAAACACTACAATATCTATATATTATAAGTAACAGTTGATTTATTTCAAACTGGATGGTATTAAAAGTTTTGTAATATATATTATAATTTATATCATGAGTAACAAGCAATTATCATAGACTTGACCAATTGTGTGACTTGTATAATTTTTATTATGCGAATAAAGAACTTTATTATTGACTCACATACATGAAAATAAAGAACTTTATTATTGATGAATAATTAAAATTACAAAGTACAGAAACAAAGAAATGTATGTATTTTGAAGAATACAATTAAAAGAGTATGTTTTATTCGTATGACATGAATGAATGATAAAGGATAAATTTGCAATAACAATAATACAATACAAAGAGAGGGCGGGAAACTAAAAAATTTTATTGTAACTATAGCTAGAATGCATGCATATATAAATGTATGTTACGTTGTGGCGGCAAGGCAATATAATGAATTGGATCAAAGTGGATATGAAAGTGGAATAATGCTCTGTTCATTCCTGAAGAAGTTATGTGGATCCACCAAAGCCTTCACTTTGGCAAGCCTATAGAAGTTATTCATGAAATATTTATAACCCCAAGAATTTGCCTGATCCAGGCTGGTTGTCCCGACCAAATTGTTTTGTCCCAGGTCAAAATCCCTGTAATTGGAGTAGGATTCTCTGGGATTGTTGGAAACATAGGGAGTCAAGTAAGCGTAAAGCTTCCGAATCCAGGAGAGATGCTTCTGAGCCGCGACTTGGCCGACTTCGTCCCATCCAGTGGCGTATCCGAGGAAAAATAGGTTACCTGCCCTGTGTGGATAAGGCGTTTCTGAGGGCGAAATCTCATCCATTATCCCTCCATAGGGAACAAGCTGCATATTCGGCCCGTTGATGTCTTCTTCTTTAAACAGTTCCAACATTCCTTGGAAAATTTGGGGGGTAAAGGGGCGTTTGGCATAGTCGGACTTGATCTTGAAGCTCCGTTGTTTGAGATTGAAGGAGCGGTTGAGTAGGCTGTCGACGGGGTAGTGATAGGTTACGGTGTTGATCCAACTCATCTCGGTTAAGTCGGATTTGGTGACGCCCAATTCTGGAAATCCTTTCTGCATCATGGCTAGCAAGGCTTCGGATCTTCCGAGGTATTGTGCATTGAACAAACCCTCTACTGTTCTCTCCCCAGTAGTGTTGGTGTTTTGTAGGACGACTCTGAGGTAGAGGTTTCTGTCGGCCTTGTTGGCGAAAAACTGCCATTTATACAATAGGTTTGTTAAGTTTTGTTCCAGGGTTTTGGAAATATTGAATACGGTGACGGTTTCAGGCACGGGAACCAGTTCCAGTTTCCAGGCGAGTATGATGCCGAAGCTAGCGCCGCCGCCGCCCCTGATAGCCCAGAAGAGATCCTCCCCCATGGATTTCCGGTCCAGAATTCTCCCGTTAACATCCATGATTCGGGCGTCAATCACGTGGTCCGCCGCCAACCCATATTTTCGCAACAACATCCCGTAGCCGCCGCCGCTGATGTGGCCACCCGTGCCCACCGTGGGACAAATACCCGCCGGAAAAGCTAAAGTGTCGCTCTTATTAGCAATGCTATAATAGAGTTCACCTAGCGTGGCTCCGGTTTGGACCCACGCCGACTTCTCCCCAACGTTAACCTCGATCGACCGGAACTTGATCAAGTCCAGAATGGCAAAGGGGAGGCTGGAAACAAAGGAAACGCCCTCGTAATCGTGGCCACCGCTTCGGGTCCTCAGCTGGATGTTATACTTTCGGGAGCAAATGAGTGCAGCTCGAACGTGGGATTCCCGTAAAGGTGTGATGATGACTACAGGTTTGGGGGTTCCGGGCCCGGTGAACCTGGAATTCTGGGCGGACATATTCAGGATGGGCAAGAATGATGGGCTGCTGGGAGTGTAGAGTACCTGAGAGGTGGCATTATTTCTGAGCTTGCTGGAAAGACAGTGCACAAAATCTTGATGATGAGCATGAATGCTACTGCAGGCTGCTGGGAAACAAATTAAGGAAAAAATAAATGCTACAACCGCAAAACACATTGGGCTTTTCATTTTCGTATCCTTAGCTTAGCTGATGATATATATGATTGTTGATTCAATCCATCCCATGGAGAATTATATTTATAGGCATCAGGCATCGGAGACTGAAGCAATCTTTAATAATATTTTTGCTCCCAAACTTTAATACTCCGTAATATTTTAGGTTTGCGTGGGAGCTGTTGACTTTGAATATTTTATATGCTACATCACAATACACGTACGCGGTACGCCACTTTTATTGAATGTAATTAAAAAAAAAAAAAAAAAAAAAAAAACAAACAAACAAAAACAAAATTAAAAAACACACAAAGACTTCGCCAGCAGGTTGCTGCTTTCTGTAAGTCAGCGAAACCTTAATTACGACTATTTATCTGTCAGCTGGCCTCTTTGTGCTTCGAAGACTATTAGATAGAATAATTCTACGTGGACTTTCAAATTATACTACTTATAACATGACATGTCTTGATTACTTAATTTAATAGAGGGTCAATTATGTTTATCCGTTCATCTTTTTTGTTCCTTTAATCAAATTTGAACACAAATGGAAGTAAAAGTTGAAAATAGAAATTTGGTAGTCCATGAAATATTTTTCTATTAGATAATAGATATCACTACCAACTTGACTTTTTCAAATTATGTAATTTTGACCCTTTCAAATAATGTCCTTAAATCTTAGTATGTACTTAATCCAAAACAGGACAATTTGACATTTTTTTGTATATGAATTCAATATTATCCGATTTACATTTTTCTAAACCCTCGAGTAGTGTTTGTACACTTCTCCGTAAATCAAAGATTTAAAACATTTTATATAGGATTTTATGTGTATAAAAAATAAATTTTTTAAAGGTGTAAAATAATTATTTTAATTACATAATCCTAAACAGATTCAATAAGTTAATGAAAGATTGTGTGAGTTAACAATATAATCCTGCCGTTGAGGGTAAGATTTGTTGAAAATAATATACTAAATTAAATATTAATTTATCAATAAAAAACTAATTAAATTGTTGAATTATTCAGTCGTCACATATTGCATGTAAATTTACATTTTTCCAAACCCTAAAAAGGAAAAATAAAAAACAAACAAACAAACAAACAAAGAATGAAAGAATAAAATAAAAACAACACTCTATTCAATCGTCACATATTGTCATCTCATAATGGAACTATTTTCTTTTGACTAATTTTTTTCTTTGTTAGTTAGAATGTCAATTAATGACAAATTGTCACATGTAACAAAAATGAATGACTTTATAAGAATATTTTAATATATTATTCTTCATTAAAATGACGACTTGAACATTGACGTGATCAACATATTTTTTCAAAAGTATCTATTATATTCTTTCTACTTTTGTCAAGAGACCTTGACAATATATAGCTATTCCAAATTTCTATGCAAAATATAGAAAGTCAAGTTATCAATAAAAATACGGCGGCGTATTGTTTTACACCTCATTATATTTTCTTTAATGTTTATATAATAAAAACAAATATTATTATATGATAATGAAAGGGCTAGCTCAACATCTTTGTCAGAATTAAACCAAGTCAACATTTTAATATTGAATTATTTGGTCTTCAGTTATATTTTGTTTTCATATGATTAAGCACTATAAGGTTAATTACTTATTTATGTTGTAATTTAATTTGTTAGTGTTCTGTGAAAATTAAAATTAGAAAATTGCTTCATATACCTATTAAATTTTATTAAAGGTATAATTTATTTATCAAAAATTTTGACTCAAAAGGCCAATGGACCGTTCATGTTGAGTATCAAATTTGTAACATTATGATTACCAAATCAACAGAATGACCAACTTGTCTAGATTAACCCCGTCATATCAATATTTTATTTAACAATAAATATAGTAGGGCATGAAGATTAATAACAATATTACTATTGTAAACAAATCTACCTAGCTAAATCTTTCCAAAACAACTTGTGCGCATGATTTGACCACTATAAGTATTGATCAATACTACATCGAAAGAAATACTAAGAATATTATTTGTATCAATTGAATTTTATGTGGACAAAAAGATATGAGAAGACTTGTTTTCTTAATTTTTTTTAATTTATTTTTTTACTGTTCAGGGTGCCGTTTTGAGTTTTTAGCGGTCAACATTAACCTATTAATTACTTGTTAAGTCTACTTATTTGATTGATTTTATGAAGTAATTACTTGTTAAGTCTACTTATTTGATTGATTTTATGAAGTTGAAGTACTTAATTACACTTTTTTTAAAAAATATTTGGGGACTTAATTGCACTTTCGTTTAGTGTTTAGGGGTGTATTTGATACTTTTTTTTTTTGGATCCTATATAAAATCATATTTTAACGTTTACGAGTGTGTAATAGTTAGCCTGCAATGTACAAATTCTGTATTCCACCAACATTTTGAACATATGACTTTTTTGGTTACGTGACTTCGTCCATAAATTTGGCTTTGGTCTTATAAGCATTAGGGAGGTTTTTTTTTGGTGGGAGAAAATGAAGGAGAAATGAAGTGTTAATATATATAATAATAGGAGGCGACTTTGAATCATGATTATGTGAATACATGAAGAAGAATGTCTTGGTACAAATGTAGAATAATTTTAGAGTTTTCTTGTTGAAGAAACATAACAATGACTTTTAGTACCCAAAAAAAAAAAAAACAAAACAAAAAACAAAAAAACAAAAATCGTGATTTCTTCAAGAACAAATACAAAAATAATAGAAAATTACTTCATAAATTCAAAGTTGACAATTATTTTTCAAACGTGTATAATGTTGGAGATTTATATAGTAATTATATGTTTGAATATTTCAAACGTGTTATTAAATTTAAATAATAATTTTCATACAAAAAGATTATATAATATTTGGGAGTTGTAAATTTAAATATTGTTTTACGTTTTTATAAAATTTTGTTAGGAGTTATTTAATATTTGAAAAAAGAAGAAAAAGAAATCTTGCATCTCGTGCTGTAAACAGGTAACTTCTCTGATTTGTAGGAGGTAATTAACACTTTTGTTAATTTATCAACCTCCCAGAGCAATCTACTTTTAAACAGCTTCTAGGGTAAAGTATTATCAAAATACTTACTTTTCGGTGGTGCAAAAACTAACTTCTCAATAAAAATCCTCAAATATACATATAAATTTTC
>NC_044924.1:5504020-5546215 GCF_003576645.1 Ipomoea triloba | reverse complement strand
AATGTATATATTCCAATACATCTTTGGTACGGTGTGTAGCAGTAGAGAAACTAACCCTCTTTTGTTTCCCAAAGACACAATGCTCACAAAATTGTAATTTACCCGTACATGAACCGAGGAGGCCTTTCTTGCTCAGGATATGCATGCCTTTCTCACTCATATGCCCCGGACGCATATGCCATAGTTGAGTGAGATCAGCATCAGACACCGATGAGGATATCGCAACTGAACCTGTCACAGTACTGCCGTGCAACACGTACAAGCTTCCAGAACGGGAAGCTTTCATGAGAACAAGAGAGCCTTTTAGAACATTTAGAACTCCACCTTCAGCTGTGTACTTGCACCCCAGAGATTCCAAGGTGCCCAATGAAATCAGATTGCATTTCAAATCAGGAATATACCGAACATTGTTAAGAGTCCTGATAACGTTATCATGAGTTTTAATCTGCACACTTCCAATTCCACTAACCTTGCATTGGGTGTCATTACCCATCAAGACAACTCCACCATCAACTGGTTCCAGAGNACATTTAGAACTCCACCTTCAGCTGTGTACTTGCACCCCAGAGATTCCAAGGTGCCCAATGAAATCAGATTGCATTTCAAATCAGGAATATACCGAACATTGTTAAGAGTCCTGATAACGTTATCATGAGTTTTAATCTGCACACTTCCAATTCCACTAACCTTGCATTGGGTGTCATTACCCATCAAGACAACTCCACCATCAACTGGTTCCAGAGAGACGAACCAGTCTTTGTGTAGACACATGTGGAATGTACAACCAGAGTCCAGAATCCACTCAGTGTCGCTCCGTTTGTCACCGGAGCTAACAGATAACATAACATCGCCTTCTGAATCACTCTCAACAACACTAACTTCAGCGGACTTCTTCTCTCTCTCTTACTTGTTCTTCAGTTTGAAGCATTCAGTCACATCATGACCATGCTTCTTGCAGTACTTACAGGATTTGTTGGACTTACGTCCTTTGGACTTGGATCTAGATTTTTTATTGCTACTCCCGATTTCAATGAACGACCCCTAACAGTCAAGCCTTCACCTTTGTCCTCAGACTTAGTTTCTAAGTCAAATTTTTCTTTGGACAATAGGTTCAGACTTAACACTGTCGAAAGTTAGGACTCCAAGAGAATTACCATACAACATAATTTCTTTGAAATGCTATTCAGGGAGAGAAACAAGCAATAAAATAGCACGATCCTCATCGTCAATTACGACATCAATATTTTCCAAGTCCAATAAAATAGAATTGAATTCATCCAAATGAGACTGAATTGAAGTACCTTCCGTCATACGAATTGTGTACAGCCGCTCCTTCAGGCGTAGCTTGTTCGCCAGAGATTTGTCCATGTAGAGCGAATCCAGCTCGTCCCATAAATCTGACGCAGTCGTCTCACCTATCACCTCACGTAAAACCGATTTAGACAGGCACAATTGAATGGTTGAGCGTGCCTTGTCGGCCAAATCTTCCCAAGCTTCATCTGTCATTGTAGCCGGTTTCTTCTTCTTCCCAGTTAGCGCTTTCTTCAAACCGTTCTGGGTTAGAACGGCTTCCATCTGAACATTCCAGATAGAAAAGCTAATTTTCCCGTCGAACTTCTCGATATCGAACTTGGTAACAGTCGACATCTTTGGAAATAATTCTCAATTAAACCGCTCTGATACCACTTGTTAGGAATATAGCGGAATAATGCGGAAGCGAATAATCGAAAATTGAGAGAAACGTGGCAAATGTAAGAATAAGCAAGTAGTTCGGAGAACATGCAAGAATCATGCTACCATGCGACGTGGAGGGTGGAATTGGTCTTCATGGACTAATTTGAGCCACACATGATTATTTTCTAACATCATATGTTCAAATGTTAGAATACAAAATTTTTACATTGCATGTTAACTATTACACAGTCGTAAGCATTAAAATATGATAATAATATATAGGGTGCCAGTGCGGCCATGTCTTAACGTGTGGCCGGTGCGGTCACAATATTAGTTATGAAAAAAATACTAATAGTACGTGTTAGAAACACGCAAAAAAGAAATGCACCAATTCTGCCAATTCTCAACCCTTATACGTGTTAGTACGTGTTTCCAAGTATTCCCTTTGTGTACTTTGTAAATTTTCTACACAAAGTATTACAATTTCTTTAATAAGTAACGTTTCACATATAAGTATTACAATATCTACGTTAGAATTACACTTTGTAAGTATCACAATTTCAGCGAGCTACAAGTATTACAATATTTATGGCTACCTAATAAAAATCATTTTATCCTAAATAGTATCAAAATTTGATATATAAACACTACAATATCTATATATTATAAGTAACAGTTGATTTATTTCAAACTGGATGGTATTAAAAGTTTTGTAATATATATTATAATTTATATCATGAGTAACAAGCAATTATCATAGGCTTGACCGATTGTGTGACTTGTATAATTTTTATTATGCGAATAAAGAACTTTATTATTGACTCACATACATGAGAATAAAGAACTTTATTATTGATGAATAATTAAAATTACAAAGTACAGAAACAAAGAAATGTATGTATTTTGAAGAATACAATTAAAAGAGTATGTTTTATTCCGTATGACATGAATGAATGATAAAGGACAAATTTGCAATAACAATAATACAATACAAAGAGAGGGCGGGAAACTAAAAAATTTTATTGTAACTATAGCTAGAATGCATGCATATATAAATGTATGTTACGTTGTGGCGGCAAGGCAATATAATGAATTGGATCAAAGTGGATATGAAAGTGGAATAACGCTCTGTTCATTCCTGAAGAAGTTATGTGGATCCACCAAAGCCTTCACTTTGGCAAGCCTATAGAAGTTATTCATGAAATATTTATAACCCCAAGAACTTGCCTGATCCAGGCTGGTTGTCCCGACCAAATTGTTTTGTCCCAGGTCAAAATCCCTGTAATTGGAGTAGGATTCTCTGGGATTGTTGGAAACATAGGGAGTCAAGTAAGCGTAAAGCTTCCGAATCCAGGAGAGATGCTTCTGAGCCGCGACTTGGCCGACTTCGTCCCATCCAGTGGCGTATCCGAGGAAAAATAGGTTACCTGCCCTGTGTGGATAAGGCGTTTCTGAGGGCGAAATCTCATCCATTATCCCTCCATAGGGAACAAGCTGCATATTCGGCCCGTTGATGTCTTCTTCTTTAAACAGTTCCAACATTCCTTGGAAAATTTGGGGGGTAAAGGGGCGTTTGGCATAGTCGGACTTGATCTTGAAGCTCCGTTGTTTGAGATTGAAGGAGCGGTTGAGTAGGCTGTCGACGGGGTAGTGATAGGTTACGGTGTTGATCCAACTCATCTCGGTTAAGTCGGATTTGGTGACGCCCAATTCTGGAAATCCTTTCTGCATCATGGCTAGCAAGGCTTCGGATCTTCCGAGGTATTGTGCATTGAACAAACCCTCTACTGTTCTCTCCCCAGTAGTGTTGGTGTTTTGTAGGACGACTCTGAGGTAGAGGTTTCTGTCGGCCTTGTTGGCGAAAAACTGCCATTTATACAATAGGTTTGTTAAGTTTTGTTCCAGGGTTTTGGAAATATTGAATACCGTGACGGTTTCAGGCACGGGAACCAGTTCCAGTTTCCAGGCGAGTATGATGCCGAAGCTAGCGCCGCCGCCGCCCCTGATAGCCCAGAAGAGATCCTCCCCCATGGATTTCCGGTCCAGAATTCTCCCGTTAACATCCATGATTCGGGCGTCAATCACGTGGTCCGCCGCCAACCCATATTTTCGCAACAACATCCCGTAGCCGCCGCCGCTGATGTGGCCACCCGTGCCCACCGTGGGACAAATACCCGCCGGAAAAGCTAAAGTGTCGCTCTTATTAGCAATGCTATAATAGAGTTCACCTAGCGTGGCTCCGGTTTGGACCCACGCCGACTTCTCCCCAACGTTAACCTCGATCGACCGGAACTTGATCAAGTCCAGAATGGCAAAGGGGAGGCTGGAAACAAAGGAAACGCCCTCGTAATCGTGGCCACCGCTTCGGGTCCTGAGCTGGATGTTATACTTTCGGGAGCAAATGAGTGCAGCTCGGACGTGGGATTCCCGTAAAGGTGTGATGATGACTACAGGTTTGGGGGTTCCGGGCCCGGTGAACCTGGAATTCTGGGCGGACATATTCAGGATGGGCAAGAATGATGGGCTGCTGGGAGTGTAGAGTACCTGAGAGGTGGCATTATTTCTGAGCTTGCTGGAAAGACAGTGCACAAAATCTTGATGATGAGCATGAATGCTACTGCAGGCTGCTGGGAAACAAATTAAGGAAAAAATAAATGCTACAACCGCAAAACACATTGGGCTTTTCATTTTCGTATCCTTAGCTTAGCTGATGATATATATGATTGTTGATTCAATCCATCCCATGGAGAATTATATTTATAGGCATCAGGCATTGGAAACGCGTAAATATTTTGACTATGAAGATGATTTTATATGTATGTTACACAATACACACGTACGCCACTTTTATTGAATTATTAATTTAACAAGAAAAGTAAAACAAATTAAAGAGACTTCCGTTTACAAGTGGACATGTATGTAATCCATTCTGCACCTTTAATCTTACTTAATTTTGTGGTTTATAATTTTTTGACATGATAAATAATATACATCAATGCACCACTTCAAACACTTAGGTCAAATGATCTTTCATCTAAACCGTAGATAGGAGTTCACAAGTGTTCACACCAGAACCGGAATATATATATATATATATATCGGTTCTCGTGCGGTTTGGTTGCTTAGGTGCGGTGGTGAATACATCTTACTTGTCACCAACGATAAGGAGATGCTTCGTGATGTGAAACAATTTCTCTCTACGAACTTTGACATGAAGGATAATATGGGTGATGCCTCTTATGTTATTGGCATTAAAATTCATAGAGATAGGTCTCGGGACATACTGGGTTTATCTCAAGAAACCTATATAAGCAAAGTTTTAGAAAGATTTCAGATGAAAAATTGTTCACCAAGCTTTGCTCCCATTGCAAAGGGGAATAAATTCAGTTTGGACCAATGTCCGAAAAATGATTTGGAGAAAGAATCCATGGAGAACATCCCTTATATGAAAGTTAAAATTTACATTTAATAATACTAAAAAATCATATCAAATAACATAAAATATTATTAGAAAATTTTCAACATTTTTTAAATACAAAAGTAATCATGACAAAAAAATTCTACGTGCTATGCAAAATCATCTTTCACTTTCTATCCTGTAAATATAATGGATTAGACCGAACTCAGTAATTCAGGGTAATTATAACTCAAAAATTATATATATACGGGAGGTGGTGGGTTCGAGCCTCAGTGGAGTCAATACTGACTCTTATGAACAAAAAGCTCTATATGAGAACTTGTGAATAAATCTAAACCATTGATCACTCTTATGAACAGAAAGCTCTATATGAGAACTTGTGAATAAATCTAAACCATTGATCATCAAAATCTAATGGATAGAAAATCAAGTAAAAAATGAGTGGGCCGGTGTCATTTTCATAAATCATCTTCTTGTGTTCAAGTCACCTTTGTTTTTGTTCATCCCGCGTTCTCGTTCGTCGGGTTCCAAGTTTGAGTGCTCAAACGTTGGAATCGTAGTACGTTTTATCCTGAAAAACCTATATCGCAACGCTCTTAGCACCCCGTGAGGCGATAAATAAGGTTTTAACGAGGGAGACAACTCAACTCGGCCTTCCGACCTACCCGAGATTATCTTCATTTGTCCCCTTCTACTTCCAGGTTTTATCTTAACCTTTCGTAAATTAATTTCCAGTTTTATTTATCTTCCGTGGGTTTGTATTTTCTCCATTTTCAAGAGATTTTCGAGAATATATTTCCTACACATGTGACTTTTTTGGTTACGTGACTTCGTCCACAAATAAAGTGTTAATATATAATAATAGGATGCGACTTTGAATCATGATTCTGTGAATACTGAAGAAGAATGTCTTGGTACAAAACTACAAATGTATAATAACTTTGGAGTTTTCTTGTTGAAGAAACATAACAATGACTTTTAGTACCCCCCAAAAAAAATCATGACATCTTCTAGAACAAATACAAAAATAACAGAAAATTACTTCATAAATTCAAAGTTGACAATTATTGTTAAAACCTGTATACTATTGGAGATTTATATAGTAATAATTATATATTTTAGCATTTCAAACATGTTATTAAATTTAAATAATAATTTTCGTACAAAAAAAATATATAGTAATAATTATATATTTGAGGATTTAATACTCCGTAATATTTTAGGTTTGTGTGGGAGCTGTTGACTTTGAATATATATATATATTCTAGAATTACAGAAATCACAAAATTCATTATCTAAATAAACATTACTCATTAGAGGATTATAGATTTATAGCCCAAAATCCCTAATGCCCGATAGGTGTGTTGTGTTGCATGTGTGCAATGTTGCATTGAAAATAAAGATAGAACAAATTACAAATAGAAGAAAACTTACAAGTTACAATGGACAATGGGGTCCAAACTGGCAAACAAATGAACAATCGTTGATAATCGAATTGGAAAAATTATTATTGAAGAAGACGAATGGGTTAGCCGGTTAGGATGTCGATTCTAATATATAAAAGATAATTAGGTGTCCTCGATTCCCCGTGTTGATTCTATTTCTAAATTATTTAATTAAGCGTCGATTCTCAGCTTCCTACCGTCACATCTATTCTTACTTTTTTGTTTTCTAATAAATTATAACACTAATTTTTTTTATTTTCTAATATAATTATAACACTAATTATAACACTATAATAGATATATGTATACCTATACATATATATGGATGGGCCCCTTCTATCATGGGGCCCTGGGCGGTCGCCCATCCCGCCCGTGCTCAGGACCGGCCCTGGCCTCTTTGTGCTTCGAAGACTATTAGATAGAATAATTCTACGTGGACTTTCAAATTATACTACTTATAACATGACATGTCTTCATTAGTTAATTTAATAGAGGGTCAATTATGTTTATCCATTCATCTTTTTTGTTCCTTTAATCAAATTTGAACACAAATGGAAGTAAAAGTTGGAAATAGAAATTTGGTAGTCCATGAAATATTTTTCTATTAGATAATAGATATCACTACCAACTTGACTTTTTCAAATTATGTAATTTTGACCCTTTCAAATAACGCAAATTATATCGTGGACCGTGGTCCACAATACATTGTGGACCGCGGTCCCAAAACGACGTCGTTTTGATTAATGAAAATAGACGGATGAATTCGCGCCACTCACTTTCTTTTCATATATACTGCAGTTACATTTCAAGACAACTTCAGTTACATTTCAACACAACTGCAGTTACATTTCAACACAACTGCAGTTACATTTTGATATAACTACAGTTTCATTCGATAATATAAAAACACAAAAGTGAAACTGTTATTCAGTATCTGTTCATATACACTGCAATTACATTTCAACACAACTACAGTTACATTTTGATATAACTACAGTTTCATTCGATAATATCAAACACAAATGTGAAACTGTTATTCAGTATCTTTTCATATACACTGCAGTTACATTTCAACACAACTACAGTTACATTTTGATATAACAACAGTTTCATTCGATAATATCAAAACAAATGTAAGGCAGTATCTTTTGGAATGAACTGTAGTGTCAATTACGGCGCTCCGTCTCTCACTTACTAAAACGACGTCGTTTTGGGACCGCGGTCCACGATATAAGAACTGTTCAAATAATGTCCTTAAATCTTAGTATGTACTTAATCCAAAACAGGACAATTTGACATTTTTGTGTATATGAATTCAATATTATCCGATTTACATTTTTCTAAACCCTCGAGTAGTGTTTGTACACTTCTCCGTCAATCGAAGATTTAAAACATTTTATATAGGATTTTATGTGTATAAAAAATAAATTTTTTAAAGGTGTAAAATAATTATTTTAATTACATAATCCTAAACAGATTCAATAAGTTAATGAAAGATTGTGTGAGTTAACAATATAATCCTGCCGTTGAGGGTAAGATTTGTTGAAAATAATATACTAAATTAAATATTAATTTATCAATAAAAAACTAATTAAATTGTTGAATTATTCAGTCGTCACATATTGCATGTAAGTTTACATTTTTCCAAACCCTAAAAAGAAAAAATAAAAAAAAAACAAACAAACAAAGAGAGAATGAAAGAATAAAATAAAAACAACACTCTATTCAATCGTCACAAATTGTCATCTCATAATGGGACTATTTTCTTTTGACTAATTTTTTTCTTTGTTAGTTAGAATGTCAATTAATGACAAATTGTCACATGTAACAAAAATGAATGACTTTTATAAGAATATTTTAATATATTATTCTTCATTAAAATGACGACTTGAACATTGACGTGATCAACATATTTTTTCAAAAGTATCTATTATTATTTAATGTTGTTTCAAACTATTTTCTTTTCATAGTCTAAAAATATAATAATATAAAATAAAAAGAAGCTATCCAAACCATGCATATTATATTCTTTCTACTGTTATCAGGAGACCTTGACAATATATAGCTATTCCAAATTTCTATGCAAAATATAGAAAGACAAGTTAACAATAAAAATACGGCGGCGTATTGTTTTACACCTCATTATATTTTCTTTAATGTTTATATAATAAAAACAAATATTATTATATGATAATGAAAGGGCTTGCTCAATATCTTTGTCAGAATTAAACCAAGTCAACATTTTAATATTGAATTATTTGGTCTTCAGTTATATTTTGTTTTCATATGATTAAGCACTATAAGGTTAATTACTTATTTATGTTGTAATTTAATTTGTTAGTGTAGTGTGAAAATTAAAATTAGAAAATTGCTCCATATATCTATTAAATTTTATTAAAGGTATAATTTATTTATCCAAAATTTTGACTCAAAAGGCCAATAGACTGTTCCTGTTGAGTGTCAAATTTGTAACATTATGATTACCAAATCAACATAATGACAAACTTGCCTAGATTAACCCCGTTATATTAATATTTTATTTAACAATAAATATAGTAGGGCATGAAGATTAATAACAATATTACCATTGTAAACAAATCTACCTAGCTAAATGTTTCCAAAACAACTCGTGCGCATGATTTGACCACTATAAGGCCTTCTCCAATACTTTGAATTTTGGTGTAGATTTTGAGGAGATTTTGTAAGTGTGATTAGGAAAGAGAAAATGAGGTAGAAGAAAAAAAATACAAAACAAAGCTGACAAAAAAAATTAAATTTTTTTTAAAAAATAGTATAACGCGCCCAAGGGGCGGGTGCAGTGCACGCGCCCGCCTGGGCGCTTAATCTACGCCTCACGCACTGTGAGGCGCAGATCTCTCCTCACAAGGGGGCCCACAATGTCAGCTAAAAACTGAATATTGCAGGAGAAAAATACACACTAAAATTACCCATTCTCATTTGTTAAAAGCTCATGCACTTGTTTTTAGGTCTGTAAAATCCCACTAAAATTAACAATTGGGGATGACCTAAGTATTGATCAATACTACATCGAAAGAAATTCTAAGAATATTATTTGTATCAATTTAATTTTATAGGGACAGAAAGATATGAGAAGACTTGTTTTCTTAATTTTTTTAATCATCTTTTTTTACTGTTCAGGGTGCCGTTTTGAGTTTCTAGTGGTCAACATTAACCTATTAGTTACCTGTTAAGTCGATTTATTTGATTGATTTTATGAAATTGAAATACTTAATTACATATTTTTTTTTAATTTGGAGACTTAATTGCACTTTCGTTTAGTTTTTAGGGGTGTATTTGATACTTTTCCCTATATAAAATCATATTTTAACGTTTACGAGTGTGTAATAGTTAGCATGCAATGTACAAATTCTGTATTCCACCAACATTTTGAACATATGACTTTTTTGGTTACGTGACTTCGTCCACAAATTTGGCTGTGGTCTTATAAGCATTAGGGAGGTTTTTTTTGGTGGGAGAAAATGAAGGAGAAATGAAGTGTTAATATATAATAATAGGAGGCGACTTTGAATCATGATTATGTGAATACTAAAGAAGAATGTCTTGGTACAAATGTAGAATACCTTTTGAGTTTTCTTGTTGAAGAAACATAACAATGACTTTTAGTACCAAAAAAAAAAAAAAACAAAAAACAAAAAAACAAAAATCGTGATTTCTTCAAGAACAATTACAAAAATAATAGAAAATTACTTCATAAATTCAAAGTTGACAATTATTTTTCAAATGTGTATAATGTTGGAGATTTATATAGAAATTGTATGTTTGAGCATTTCAAACGTGTTATTAAATTTAAATAATATTTTTCGTACAAAAAGTATTGTTTTACGTTTAGATAAAATTCTTTTAAGAGTTATTTAATATTTAAAAAAAGAATAAAGAGAAATCTTGCATCTCGTGACTCGTGTTATAAACAGGTAACTTCTCCGATTTGTAGGAGGTAATTAACACTTTTGTTAATTTATCAACCTTCCAGAGCAATCTACTTTTAAACAACTTATACGATAAAACATTACCAAAATACTTACTTTTCGGTGGTGCAAAAACTAACTTCTCAATACAAATCCTCAAATATACATATAAATTTTCAACATTGTACACATTTGAAAAATAATTGTCAACTTTGAATTTATGAAGTAAAAAAAATTGTCAAAAGAATATTTTAATATATTGTTCTTCATTAAAATGATGACCTGACGTGATCTACATATTTTTTCAAAAGTATCTATTATTATTTAATGTTGTTTCAAATTAATTGTCTTAATAGTCTAAAAATATAATAATATAAAATCAAAAGAAGCTATCCAAATAATTCATATTCTTTCTCTTTTGTCAAGAGACCTTGACAATATATAGTTATTCCAAATTTCCATGCAAAATATAGAAAGTCAATTTATCAATAAAAATACGGCGTATTCTTTTACACCTCCTTATATTATCTCTAATGTTTATATAATAAAAAAAAACAAATATTATTATATGATAATGAAAGGGCTCAACAACTTTGTCAGAATTAATTAAAACAAATTTATGTCAACATTTTAATATTGAATTATTTGGTCTTCAGTTATATTTTGTTTTCATATGATTAAGAGCTATAATAGGGCGTTTGGTTGGAGGTCAAGAATTTCAATTCTATTTCCACTTAATTCTCACATAATTAGAATACAACTAAATTCCTTCGTTTGGATGGTATTAAAATTTTTGCAATATATATATTATAATTTATACGAATTATATAATGTTTATTATGCGAATAAAGAACTTTATTATTTACTCACATGATAATAAAAAAAACTTTATTATTGATGAATAATTAAAATTACAAAGTACAGAAACAAAGAAATGTATGTATTTTGAAGAATACAATTAAAAGGGTATGTTTTATTCGTATGACATGCATGAATGATAAAGGATAAATTTGCAATAACAACAATACAATACAAAGAGAGGGCGGGAAACTAAAAATTTTTATTGTAACTATAGCTAGAATGCATGCATATATAAATGTTACGTTGTGGCGGCAAGGCAATATAATGAATTGGATCAAAGTGGATATGAAAGTGGAATAATGCTCTGTTCACTCCTGAAGAAGTTATCTGGATCAACCAAAGCCTTCACTTTGGCAAGCCTATAAAGTTATTCATGAAATATTCATAACCCCAAGAACTTGCCTGAGCCAAGCTGGTTGTCCCGACCAAATTGTTTTGTCCCAGGTCAATATATATAGCTCATAAAGATACGCAATGGTGATGATATAATAATTCGACTGCACACTAAGAATAAAAACGCAGATTGAAAAATGTTTACACGTACTAAGTTTATAGGGAATTTATATGCAGTGAGCTAGATTTAAATAAAAATATATCAAGTATGATGTCTCCAAAATTATTAATACATGTTTTGGTCTAATCACAACATTTTCGCAAACTAAATGATAATTGTAATGGTATATCGTATGATGATGTGGATAATTTGGTTTGACTCAGATGTATACAACATCGAGATAATATATTTGAATCTTTCAGTCACAGTTTGTTAATTTTTCATCATCATGAACATTGAACAGTATTATACGAATAAAGTCAAGCTTTTAGCTTCAGTTTATTACACTTTTGTTCACATCCTCTTATATTTTCTTCGTTTATACTCTCTTCTGATTTCTCCGTTCTCATTTACTTGCGTAAAAACCTTCGCATTTCTCTTTTTATTACCAGAATGATCTTATCATTCATTTTGGGATGAACTATCACCATTGAGAGATAGTGATCCTCAACTGAACATGGATCATGCATATGTTCAAAATATTGAGGATATGATCTCTCAATAGAATTACTATTGTAATTTATAGAGGAAGAACTTATCACTTCCAGAATAGATATATAAGGAGTGTAAATAATAATATGTTATTGGGATAAAATAGAATACAACAGATATTTCCGTAATCCCAAAACAAAATCTAAAGAGGAGATTTCTCAATATTTTCATATGAAAGCACATGATGCTGCGCAGAAATTATTGATTGGTCCCTCTATTTTTAAGAGGATGTCTAGGAATTTGAGGGATTACCAAATGACTTAACCAGAAACTTATGACTGTTGAAAGGATATCAGAGAATAAGTATTTTCTGTTTATTTCTCAATTTTAATAATGGATATTTGGAAGGAGGGATAACAAATTTCCTTTTAATAGGAGGGATAACAAATTTCCTTTTAATAGGAATTTGAGAATTTGGGAATACTTTGTACTTTTATCATTTGCTTCTATCAAATACATAACTTAAAAGTATTCATCATATGATATCTAATTTTCCCTAATGATATTAGAGAATACCATGTAACGAAATTAGGCATAAGTATCTATATTTATCCCATAATTTTGATAAACATATCAAGTTTGATTTTAGTGGGATAAATCTAACATTCATGGCCTGTAGCACATAATTATTATGCCAAATTACTTTCCTAATGATTCATATAATTATAGAGCAAATTGTGACACAAACATAAGTGCCACATAATGTTCATAACAATTACCACATAAAATATGAAATGTTAATTTCTAAAATACTTATCATAATATTTCACATTTGAGTCCCACCGTGACTCCTTGTCCTGAAAACCTTCAAAAGAGGCGCGAATTACCAGCTATAATGACCTTTTGGTGGTTATTTTCTAAATACTTTTGAATGTATGAACTCTCCTTTTAGAATCTCTCTCTAGGAAACCTTCCAAACACTTTCCCACACTTGTAATCTACCATTTATTAAAAGATTTAGAGGAAGAACGTAACTCCAACATTCAACTTCAATTTCCAGATTATTTCTTCCAATTAAATCATAAAGTTAAGTTCTCTATTTCATATTCTTGCATTTATATTTCTTAAAGTTTTGATTTTTATGTTTATTACTTCAATTGCTTATAGTTTTACATTTCAAGCCTGAGTAGTTAAACATTCATAGGATTTGAATTGAACTTCCTTGAGTATGAATCCCAATATGAATCGGATTGCATAATTTAGGTTTTGTATTATCTTCATGTTGAACTTGGTTATGAATTGGGTGAAATTGAATTAACTCTTCATAGTTATGGCCAAATTATGCAAGAGATACTTAGAATTGTGTTTCACCTATGAGAATAGGGCTACACCATAGCCACACCTCTCATATTTCTTACTCACCTTTGAGAAAAGGGAGTTTGAATGAAATAGGCATGCAAAGTGTTTGTAGAATTGCCTCATCTAGCTAAGTTGTCGGGGAATAGCATCGGTTTTTGAGTAATGAGTCCATTTGGGTTAACATGGGACACCATTCAAGTTAGAGAGTCTAACCACCATCATTTACTTGTTATTTTTGCAATTTACTTTGTTTGTTTTTGAAGTTTTTGGATAGTTCGTTGAATGGCATATCAAACATACACAAAGGGAAGTCGAAAAATAATACATGATATAATCTAGAAGAGAAGGTCAGACATAAATTTTAGGTAAAAAATGGAGGAGTAATTTTGTCTCAGTATTATCTTTTTTTTTTTTCTTCCTAAAATCCATGGAATTAAAATCCCATAGGGGGCCATGGGATTCTATTCCATGAAAAGGAGGGAATTGCAATTCTTCCAACCAAATGAAGCAATTTAGTTGCATTCAAAATTAGGTGAAAATTAAGTGAAAATGGAATTGTAATTCTCTCCAACCAAACGCCATAGCTCTTAATCATATGAAAACAAAATATAACTGAGGACCAAATAATTCAATATTAAAATGTTGACATAAATTGGTTTAATTTAATTCTGACAAAGATGTTGAGCCCTTTCATTATCATATAATAATATTTGTTTTTTTTATTATATAAACATTAAAGAAAATATAAGGAGGTGTAAAAGAATACGCCGTAATTTTATTGATAAATTGACTTTCTATATTTTGCATGGAAATTTGGAATAGCTATATATTGTCAAGGTCTCTTGACAAAAGAGAAAGAATATGAATTATTTGATAGCTTCTTTTGATTTTATATATATTATATTTTTAGACTATTAACACAATTAGTTTGAAACAACATTAAATAATAATAGATACTTTTGAAAAAATATGTTGATCACGTCAATATTCAAGTCGTCATTTTAATGAAGAACAAAATATTAAAATAATATCTTATAAAAGTCATTCAGTTTTTGTTACATGTGACAGTTTGTCATTAATTGACATTTCAACTGACAAAGAAAAAAAATCAAAAGAAAATAGTCACACCATGAAATGACAATATGTAACTACCGAATAAGGTGTTGTTTTTATTTTATTCTTTCATTCTCTCTCTATTTGTTTTTTTTTTTCTTTTTTAAGGTTTGGAAAAATGTAAATTTGCATGCAATATGTGGAGACCGAATAATGTAACAATTTAACAATATGTGGAAACCGGGGTTAGGGAAGATAGTTTCGTCATTATCGGGAATATAGGTNATACAATACAAAGAGAGGGCGGGAAACTAAAAAATTTTATTGTAACTATAGCTAGAATGCATGCATATATAAATGTATGTTACGTTGTGGCGGCAATGCAATATAATGAATTGGATCAAAGTGGATATGAAAGTGGAATAATGCTCTGTTCATTCCTGAAGAAGTTATCTGGATCCACCAAAGCCTTCACTTTGGCAAGCCTATAGAAGTTATTCATGAAATATTTATAACCCCAAGAACTTGCCTGATCCAGGCTGGTTGTCCCGACCAAATTGTTTTGTCCCAGGTCAAAATCCCTGTAATTGGAGTAGGATTCTCTGGGATTGTTGGAAACATAGGGAGTCAAGTAAGCGTAAAGCTTCCGAATCCAGGAGAGATGCTTCTGAGCCGCGACTTGGCCGACTTCGTCCCATCCAGTGGCGTATCCGAGGAAAAATAGGTTACCTGCCCTGTGTGGATAAGGCGTTTCTGAGGGCGAAATCTCATCCATTATCCCTCCATAGGGAACAAGCTGCATATTCGGCCCGTTGATGTCTTCTTCTTTAAACAGTTCCAACATTCCTTGGAAAATTTGGGGGGTAAAGGGGCGTTTGGCATAGTCGGACTTGATCTTGAAGCTCCGTTGTTTGAGATTGAAGGAGCGGTTGAGTAGGCTGTCGACGGGGTAGTGATAGGTTACGGTGTTGATCCAACTCATCTCGGTTAAGTCGGATTTGGTGACGCCCAATTCTGGAAATCCTTTCTGCATCATGGCTAGCAAGGCTTCGGATCTTCCGAGGTATTGTGCATTGAACAAACCCTCTACTGTTCTCTCCCCAGTAGTGTTGGTGTTTTGTAGGACGACTCTGAGGTAGAGGTTTCTGTCGGCCTTGTTGGCGAAAAACTGCCATTTATACAATAGGTTTGTTAAGTTTTGTTCCAGGGTTTTGGAAATATTGAATACCGTGACGGTTTCAGGCACGGGAACCAGTTCCAGTTTCCAGGCGAGTATGATGCCGAAGCTAGCGCCGCCGCCGCCCCTGATAGCCCAGAAGAGATCCTCCCCCATGGATTTCCGGTCCAGAATTCTCCCGTTAACATCCATGATTCGGGCGTCAATCACGTGGTCCGCCGCCAACCCATATTTTCGCAACAACATCCCGTAGCCGCCGCCGCTGATGTGGCCACCCGTGCCCACCGTGGGACAAATACCCGCCGGAAAAGCTAAAGTGTCGCTCTTATTAGCAATGCTATAATAGAGTTCACCTAGCGTGGCTCCGGTTTGGACCCACGCCGACTTCTCCCCAACGTTAACCTCGATCGACCGGAACTTGATCAAGTCCAGAATGGCAAAGGGGAGGCTGGAAACAAAGGAAACGCCCTCGTAATCGTGGCCACCGCTTCGGGTCCTGAGCTGGATGTTATACTTTCGGGAGCAAATGAGTGCAGCTCGGACGTGGGATTCCCGTAAAGGTGTGATGATGACTACAGGTTTGGGGGTTCCGGGCCCGGTGAACCTGGAATTCTGGGCGGACATATTCAGGATGGGCAAGAATGATGGGCTGCTGGGAGTGTAGAGTACCTGAGAGGTGGCATTATTTCTGAGCTTGCTGGAAAGACAGTGCACAAAATCTTGATGATGAGCATGAATGCTACTGCAGGCTGCTGGGAAACAAATTAAGGAAAAAATAAATGCTACAACCGCAAAACACATTGGGCTTTTCATTTTCGTATCCTTAGCTTAGCTGATGATATATATGATTGTTGATTCAATCCATCCCATGGAGAATTATATTTATAGGCATCAGGCATTGGAAACGCGTAAATATTTTGACTATGAAGATGATTTTATATGTATGTTACACAATACACACGTACGCCACTTTTATTGAATTATTAATTTAACAAGAAAAGTAAAACAAATTAAAGAGACTTCCGTTTACAAGTGGACATGTATGTAATCCATTCTGCACCTTTAATCTTACTTAATTTTGTGGTTTATAATTTTTTGACATGATAAATAATATACATCAATGCACCACTTCAAACACTTAGGTCAAATGATCTTTCATCTAAACTGTGGATAGGAGTTCACAAGTGTTTGCACCAGAACCGGAATATATATATATATATATCGGTTCTCGTGCGGTTTGGTTGCTTAGGTGCGGTGGTGAATACATCTTACTTGCCACCAATGATAAGGAGATGCTTCGTGATGTGAAACAATTTCTCTCTACGAACTTTGACATGAAGGATAATATGGGTGATGCCTCTTATGTTATTGACATTAAAATTCATAGAGATAGGTCTCGGGACATACTGGGTTTCATTAAAATTCATAGAGATAGGTCTCGGGACATACTGGGTTTATCTCAAGAAACCTATATAAGCAAAGTTTTAGAAATATTTCAGATGAAAAATTGTTCACCAAGCTTTGCTCCCATTGCAAAGGGGAATAAATTCAGTTTGGACCAATGTCCGAAAAATGATTTGGAGAAAGAATCCATGGAGAACATCCCTTATATGAAAGTTAAAATTTACATTTAATAATACTAAAAAATCATATCAAATAACATAAAATATTATTAGAAAATTTTCAACATTTTTTAAATACAAAAGTAATCATGACAAAAAAATTCTACGTGCTATGCAAAATCATCTTTCACTTTCTATCCTGTAAATATAATAGATTAGACCGAACTCAGTAATTCAGGGTAATTATAACTCAAAAATTATATATATACGGGAGGTGGTGGGTTCGAGCCTCAGTGGAGTCAATACTGACTCTTATGAACAAAAAGCTCTATATGAGAACTTGTGAATAAATCTAAACCATTGATCACTCTTATGAACAGAAAGCTCTATATGAGAACTTGTGAATAAATCTAAACCATTGATCATCAAAATCTAATGGATAGGAAATCAAGTAAAAAATGAGTGGGCCGGTGTCATTTTCATAAATCATCTTCTTGTGTTCAAGTCACCTTTGTTTTTGTTCATCCCGCGTTCTCGTTCGTCGGGTTCCAAGTTTGAGTGCTCAAACGTTGGAATCGTAGTACGTTTTATCCTGGAAAACCTATATCGCAACGCTCTTAGCACCCCGTGAGGCGATAAATAAGGTTTTAACGAGGGAGACAACTCAACTCGGCCTTCCGACCTACCCGAGATTATCTTCATTTGTCCCCTTCTACTTCCAGGTTTTATCTTAACCTTTCGTAAATTAATTTCCAGTTTTATTTATCTTTCGTGGGTTTGTATTTTCTCTATTTTCAAGAGATTTTCGAGAATATATTTCCTACACATGTGACTTTTTTGGTTACGTGACTTCGTCCACAAATGAAGTGTTAATATATAATAATAGGATACGACTTTGAATCATGATTCTGTGAATACTGAAGAAGAATGTCTTGGTACAAAACTACAAATGTATAATAACTTTTGAGTTTTCTTGTTGAAGAAACATAACAATGACTTTTAGTACCCCCCAAAAAAAATCATGACATCTTCTAGAACAAATACAAAAATAACAGAAAATTACTTCATAAATTCAAAGTTGACAATTATTGTTAAAACCTGTATACTATTGGAGATTTATTTATATAGTAATAATTATATATTTTAGCATTTCAAACATGTTATTAAATTTAAATAATAATTTTCGTACAAAAAAATTAAATAATATTTGAGAGTCGTGAAGTTAAATATTATTTTGTTTAGAAAATTTTTTATTAAGAGTTATTTAATATTTGAAAAAAGAAGAAAGAGATCGAAATCTTGCATCTCGTGCATGAAGATTATTAACAATATTAATAATAATATTACTATTGTAAACAAATCTACCGGGCTAAATCTTTCCAAAACAACTCGTGCGCATGATTTGACCACTATGAGTATTGCTCTATTTTTTTTTGGTGTGCATGAGGGGCCAAGGCCCCGTGAGAGAGCTAATAGATCCTCCTCCTGGTAGAAGCGCTCGAGCCATCTCGAGCGAGGAACTCCATAACACTATCCGGAGGGCCGTTCAAAATGGACGAGTATTGCTCAATACTACATCGAAAGGAATCCTAAGAATTTTATTTGTATCAATTTAATTTTATTATGGGGATAAAAATATATGAAAAGACTTGTTTTCTTAATTTTGTTTTTATAAAAAAATTACAATAGCAATCTAAAAATATACATTATATTGATGAAATCTAACTTATGATTCTAGCTGACAAAGGATCACACTTTTACAGTAAGGTAAACCATCCTAAATGTTCCCTAGCTATCCTGCTCAAATTAAGAAGGTCAATAAACATATTTCATGATGAGTCAAATTATAAGCTTTAGGATTATCAAATCAATTGTCTAACCAACTTGTTTAGGATTGTTTTTTTTCTTACCTACTCAATTTGAGAAATGAAGAAAGAGAAAAATCTCTTCAATTAACTTTACTAAATATTTTGACGGGAGAGTAGAATATAATCTCCAAGATTAACTTTATGAAAAATTAAAATGGCAAAGAAAAGAGTGGAAAGTTAAAGTAATATAGTTATAACAATAAGTTGGAACCTGGAAAGTTGAGTCTGAAAAGTTGATCATGAAAATTTGATCCGAAAAGTTAATCCAAGAAAGTTTCCGTTTACTTCAAGAAACTGTTACCGGTTTTCTGTTTTCTATTTTTTTTTTCAGTTTTCATTCTCTATTGTCTATTCTTTGTTTTTTGTTTAGAAAATTTGTTTACTTACACTCATTTTTTAATTTTTTTTACTAACGTTATAAAATCAACACAAGTGTAATTCACACTGATTTAGACCTTGCATTTAAAATATTTTTTGATATGTTTGGTGTAAATATAATATGGAGTATATGTAAGATTTTTTAGATTTGATATCATTTAAATCTGCATATTTAGTTTAGATAATGTTAATATCTTTTGAGCTAATATTTAAAATATTTTTGGATATATTCATTGAATGAAATGTGTGTGTGTGTAATT
Source organism: Ipomoea triloba (assembly GCF_003576645.1). Classification (NCBI taxonomy): domain Eukaryota; kingdom Viridiplantae; phylum Streptophyta; class Magnoliopsida; order Solanales; family Convolvulaceae; genus Ipomoea; species Ipomoea triloba. The sequence goes on along the minus strand of NC_044924.1, from coordinate 5,526,228 downwards.
TTTATTTGAAGTGTAATATATGTGAAATTTAAATATTCAATATTCATACCAAAATTATATTACGATATAACATAATTAAAAATATCTTAACCAATAATCAATCTATTGAGTTCAATCAAAATCAATCTATTCAAGTTTTAGTTGTGATAATGTGAATAATGTCTAATTTTAAGTATAAGCAAATATAAGTAAATGTGAGTGAAAAAGATAGAAGATAGTGACAAGTAAGAGAAGATAATAATAAATGTAATCATAGTAATGAATAAACATGTAAGTAAATAATAGTGTGAATGTGATTATAGTGGTATACAGTCAAATACAAGAGATATGACTCTTTTTCAATTTAGAAAATAGTTTTTAATAGTTATCCAGTTTTTTAGAAAATTGGAAAATGTTTTCAGTTTTTAGTTTTCAAAATGAAGAACTGTGGTAGTAATTCTATTCTCTAATTGTCTAGTTTTCCATAAAACATGGGAAAATTTCATGTTAGTAAACGGTAACTTCTCTGTGGTTTGTAAGAGGTAATTAATACTTTTATTAATTTATCAATTTTCCAGAGCAATCTACCTTTTTTTTTTGAATACTACCAACTCTATTACAATGCAGTATCTGGATGAAGCATTATCAAAATACTTACAAGTAGAAATGCAGAGCAATCTACTTTTAAACAACTTCTAGGATGAAGCATTATCAAAATACTTACTTTTAAGTGGTGCGAAAGCTAAGAACTTCTCAATAAAAATCTTCAAATGTTCATATATATTTTCATGATTATATTCAAAGTCATTGTTACTAAACGTCATTGTTATGTTTCTTCAACAAGAAAACTAGTTATTCTACATTTCTACCAAGACATTCTTCTTCAATATTCAGAGAATCGTGATTATATTCAAAGTCGCATCCAAATTCGTGGACGAAGTCACGTAACCAAAAAATGTCATATGTTCGATTGTTAGAATACAGAATTTTTACATTGCATGCAAACTACGCAAATTATATCGTGGACCATGGTGCATTGTGGACCGCGGTCCCAAAACGACGTCGTTTTGATTAATGAAAACAGACGGATGAATTCGCGCCACTCACTTTCTTTTCATATATACTGCAGTTATATTTCAAGACAACTTCAGTTACATTTCAACACAACTGCAGTTACATTTCAACACAACTGCAGTTACATTTTGATATAACTACAGTTTCATTCGATAATATAAAAACACAAAAGTGAAACTATTATCCAGTATCTGTTCATATACACTGCAGTTACATTTCAACATAACTACAGTTACATTTTGATATAACTACAGTTTCATTCGATAATATCAAACACAAATGTGAAACTGTTATTCAGTATCTTTTCATATACACTGCAGTTACATTTCAACACAACTACAGTTACATTTTGATATAACTACAGTTTCATCCGATAATATCAAAACAAATGTAAGGCAGTATCTTTTGGAATGAACTGTAGTGTCAATTACGGGGCTCCGTCTCTCACTTACTAAAACGACGTCGTTTTGGGACCGCGGTCCACGATATAAGAACTGTGCAAACTATTACACACTTGTAAAAGTTAAATATGATAATAATATATAGGGTCAAAGTTCTGGTGCCACCATATCTTAATGTGTGGTCGGTACGATCATACTATTAATTAGAGTCAATTCCTTTTTTGGTCCTAGACTTATAGTGGCAAAGACAATTTTAGTCCTCCATAAAAAATTTTGCCATGTTTTGGACAGACTTATTGTGACGATGACAAATTTGATATTTTCCATCTATTAACTGTTAAATATAAGGGTATTTTTGTCAATCCATGCTATCTTCTTCCCCAATTTTATCTTTTCAGAACTTTTAAAAAGGAAGTGCTCCCACCCTTCATCAACCTTTATGTTTATCTTTTCTCAGCTTTATGTTCTACGAATTGAAGGGAAAAAATTAATCTAAAACCTAAATCTTTACAAAATAATTCAGTGGTTGTCCCACCCGGCTTTGTTCTTGTTCAGCTACCACCCCCGCCATCGCCGCAGCAGCAGAAGCAGTTAGAGGACTTCCTCGGCGGCGACATTGGTTCGCTACTCCGACAGCCAGACGGAGACTCAAGACTCGTCACTCACCCACATCTCCACCTCTGCAGCCTACTTTAACAACCGGCAAGATCTGCAGTTCATACTTGGAATTCAGGCTTTCTCCACAAACTTCGGCTCCTATGTCGACGACTCCACCTCAATCCCCCCCGGACTCAAGTCATCGCCACCGCCAAGTTCACCGGCCGCTCCATCGACTCAAGAACGCCCCACTGAAGCTCTATCTCTGGCTGTTAACACCCAGACAACATAAAATGCTATTGTTTCCGTTGACTCCGACCTCTAAGAAAATCCCCAACAACTTCGAACAACGAACCTAAATCTACAGAGGAACTCGAAATTGGACTCCAATCCTACAAGTTGATGACAAAATTCGAAGAAAATCCAATCATTCGAAGACTTAATTTGTAGAGAAGACCCAATTCGTAGAGAAGAAAGTGAAACCCATTCAATTGAAACCAAATTTGAAGCAAACCCTACGCATTACGAGCGAAGAATAGTCTCGTGCAGTCTCCCAACTCTTTCTCCATGGATGTCAAGTGCCAAGGCTGCTTTAAGTCACTCCCAGACAGCTGTGGTGTGTGGGAACTGCCTGACAATGTTGTGCCAGCCGACTGGTGGGTGTGCTAGGCTCACTGAGGGATGCTCTTCCACGAGAAAGGAGGACTAAATTTTGGTTTAATGGGGAACTGATATGCCTAAATTCTGATAGATTATTTAAGACTCAAGTTTCAGATTTGTGGTGTTTTAAATTATGCATCTTATAGATTATGTTAATTAATTGAATGAAAGATTCATACAGTGAAGTTGTGCTGAAGGAGAATAAGCTGAATTGACACAAATACCCCTCATTTAGACGGCCAATGAACGAGATAATAGACGGAGGACCAAATTTGTCATCGTCACAATAAGTCTGTCCAAAAAATGGCAAAATTTTGTATGGAGGACTAAAATTGTCTTTGCCACTATAAGTCTAGGACCAAAAAAGGAATTGACATTATTAATTATGCAAGAAAGCACCAATAGTACGTGTTAAAAACACGAAAAAAAGAAGAAGAAATGTACCGGTTCTCAACCCTTATTTCATTTAATATTAGTTTAATTGTCTATAATTATTATAGTAATTAAAGAATTAATTGTTATAATTGTCTAATAATTTTTATGGAAATTATTCTGCCAATTCTCATCTATTCTTTCGTGTAATTATTAGCTTAATTGACTAATAATTATTATGGTAATTAAAGAATTAATAGCAAAAATATTAGTTCAATTGCCTAATAATTATTATGGTAATTATTCTGCCAATTCTCATCCCTTCTTTCTTGTAATCATTAGTTTAATTGTATGGTAATCTCTATATATATTTTTAAACTTAAGGTATAATAATATAATTTTATTTATATAAGTATAATTCATTAATAATTATTATAGTATTTAAAGAATTAATTGCACATATATTAATGTAATTGTCTTTGAAACATATTAATATATAGTAATGAAATCCAAGTTTTTTTTTTATTCCAAGTATTTTTTTTTAAATCCAGACTACTATGTAATTTTTTCCCTATGAAATATTTTTATTTTATAATAAAAAGTTACCTAAATCAGTTATGGAAACAAACAATTCTAAATCAGGTAATTTAAAACAACATTAAAATTGAGTTTGATTTATATTTTTGTTTTCACAACTTAATGCCTTTTAAAATTATTTTTCTTTTTTTTTTCTCATATTTTTTTAGTAATTACATAAATATATAAATCATATTACGTATCAATTTTTCCAAGATAATTGCAGACAAATGATCGAGACATATATTATTCAATTAATTGAATGACACTTTTGTACTAATCTTATAATCAAATAAATGTATACTTTCAAATATCAGAAGCGTTTACAATTTCTTTAAATTTATTATGTAAATCTATATCTATATTATATATATTATTAATATAAGTAAAATCCTCAATTTTAACTTCCCGCCCAAAACACTCATATACAATTAGGTTTGCGTAATATTGTAAAGTATATGGTAATATAATTTATATCGGTACTACAATTGTAAATTAAACTATGATAATACAATTTCTAACAAAATATATTCTTCCCTACTTTCCTATTCGTAATACAATTCTAGATTAAAATTACTAATCGTAATAATATAGTAAATATATTTCCTGCAATTCAACCTCCCACATGAGGGAGTAACTTGGTGCTATATTTTCCAACCGGTTTTTAGAAACGTTCTAAATAAATTAAACCGGTTAAAATCATAAAAATAACAAAAGAAAAATATGAAAAGACAAAAATGTCCTTACTAAAAATAAGATAAGTCATGAGAAGGACTAAAAGTGTCCAAAAAATAATAGTTTGGGATGTTAAATAGAAAAAACAGGTCTCAAACTAAATTTGAAATTGCCACCAAGACAAAAGACCTCTTGTGGAATTAACTCTGTGAAATTATGATACTATTTAGGATAAAATGGATTGAGATACTTACACATACATCCAGTTGTTTACAACTCGATCCATCTCACAGATAAAGATCCGTGAGACGATTTCACACAAGTTTTTACCAAGACATAGATTCATACATTGAGACTAATCATATCCATGGTGTAGTTTTTTTTGGGTTGCCTCCGTCCCCACGGTCAGCACACTAAATGGTAGGGGACTGACCAAATGGTTTGCTCCATTCATGATACAGTTTTAAGTATAGTATTTCGCTGCATACATTATTAGATTAAGCATTAGGTATAATTAGTATTTCATTGTTATTATTCAAAAAAAAAAAAAAGTATTTCATTGTTATTGTCATTAATACAAATTGATTAATTAATTGCAGTCTTAAGCCTACAAGGAAAAAAAATTAATTAATTTACACAAAATTACAATAATGCCACTGTATTTTTTTTTAAATTTCCTATTTAAACTCTTGATCTAGACTCAATCTACGGATATAATTACATCATATTTCTCACCTAAGGAAATTGCTTCACATGATCCTTTAGGTGCGGTTGTGCGAAGAAATGAGAGTCATTGATTTGGCTAAAATCAACGTTCAGGATTAACAACATTTAAAAAAAACGCGGTGACAATTTAGTCATTTTCCATATGGGTCAAACTTAATGTGCGTAGGTTTTGTGCTTAAGGTGCGTAGGTCTTGTGCTTAAAGTGCGTCATGTTCCTTCTTTAGGTCCGTGCAGTTGAGAACTTAAGGTGCGTAAGTAAGTTCTGTGCTTCGAGCATCCTTAATAGTGAGGTCTTTTTGTGATTTTTGAGAAGTTTTTGCAAGTGTGATTAGGAAAGAGAAAATGAGAGGTCGAAGAGAAAAAAAATAAAACAAACCTAATTTTTTAAAAAAATTAAAAAAGCAAATCTATCAGACTCGCTGGGAGCCTGCGGGGCGCGAAACGCACACAACAGAGATCATTTTTCTTCCCACCCTATAGGTTTGCACTGTTCCAAACACCCTATTTTGCAAGAAAGTCATTTTCCTTCTCTCTCCATTTTCTCTTTCTTCCCCCTCACCGTACACTTCCGAAATCCCCTAAACAACCATTGGTAGGGATGCTCTTAAGGTGCGTATGTTTTGTGTTTAAGGTGCGTCAGTTCTTTAGTTGATAACTTAAGGTGCGTTTTTTGTTGAAAACTTAAGGTGCGTCGATCTAAAGCTTTAGGCGCATAGTTTTCATTCGTAAGGTGCGTCTTTGTATCACTTAAGGTGCGCAATTGTTATAAACTGAAGGTGTGCGATGTTAAGACTTAAGATGTGTCATTTTAACACTTAAGGTGCATTGTTCTAACACTTAAGGTGTGTGTTTCTATCAGTTAAGGTGCGTCATTTTTAGCTTATGCTTCTTCTTTCCAGACACGAGTTTTTTTTTTTTAAACTTTCCTTGATTTTAGCCGTTGATCTAAATTAAATTTGATCAACAGCTCAGATCTAACCACATGAACGCACCTGGGACCTCTTCCGCACCTGAACCCGCCATATATATATATATATGTATATATATATATGTATATATATATTCCATGCATGCAGCGGATTACAAAGTTTTAACCGAGAAGTAGTTAGCTTTCACACCACCAAAATGTAAGTATTTTTGTAATGCTTCATCCTAGAAGTTCTTTATGTAATGTAGATTGCTTTAGAAGGTTGATAAATTAACAAAAGTGTTAATTACTTCCCACAAATCACCGAGAAGTTAACTTTCTAAGATCACCTTTGAGTCCCAACTTTTCGTGTTGCAACTTTTCGTTATAACTTTAAGACTTTAACTTTCTGCTCTTTTCTTTGCTATTTTAACTTTCTTGTGAAGTTAATCTTGGAGATTCCACTATTTGCTCAAAATCTTTAGTAAAGTTAATTCATGATGAGTTTTTTCTCTCTTCATTTTTCAGTAAACTCTTACTAAAATTCTCCCTAAAGTAAACACAATATCTAACTTCACAACTTCCAAATATTATTTAAATTTTTATTTCATACAAAAATGTTATTTAAGTTTAATAACACGTTTGAAATACCAAAATATACATTTAATTAGTTGATATAACCACAAATCACAATCGTAATTATAGTCCACGACCATAAAGTTTACCAAAGCAGATCGTTATATATTTAAATTCTCAATATACATAATTTACCAACATGGAAATTCTTTTTTTCTTTGGAAAAAAAATCGAAGAAAATGTGAAGTATTCTGTGAAATGATATGATTCCAAGTATGAACTTACTATAGGAAAGAAAGCATGCGCTGAGGAAAATTATTTGCATTGAGAGTATGAAAAAGCATGCATACATTGTCTTGTTTTGGATTAAGTACATGATAAGATTTAAGATAATTTGAAAGGGTCAAAATTACATCATTTAAAAAATTCGAAGTTGCAAATGATATCGAATAATATAAGCAAGAAGAGGCAGGCAGATAAAATTGTAATTACATTAGATATATAATATAAATATAATAACATTTTGAATGATTCAACATGGAATTTAATTGCATTTAGATCAGAGTTATTTTTATAGTTGAATTACTGCTGGTCTTGAGTGGATTCATTTGGCCATGACGACTAGGGCAAATTATTGCTACGTGGACCATAATCAAATGTACATTTTTAATGTACTAAATGTACATTATTTTTGTACTGAATGTACATTATTTTTATACTATAAAAATAATGTACATTCAGTACACAAATAATGTACATTCCCTGAATATAATGTATATTATTTTTATACTGAATGTACATTATTTTTATATTGAATGTGCATTATTTAATAGTATGGTCCACACAATAATGATTGATTGGGGCAAATTATGGTCCACACAGCTATGTGGACCATAATCAAATGTACATTTTTAATGTACTAAATGTATATTATTTTTGTACTGAATGTACATTATTTTTATACTATAAAAATAATGTATATTCAGTACACAAATAATGTACATTATTTTTATACTCAATGTACATTATTTTTTTATTGAATGTGCTTTATTTAAAAGTGGCGTACCGCGTAAGTGTATTGTGATGTAGCATATAAAATATTCAAAGTCAACAGCTCCCACGCAAACCTAAAATATTACGGAGTATTAAATCCTCAAATATATAATTATTACTATATATATTTTTTTGTACGAAAATTATTATTTAAATTTAATAACATGTTTGAAATGCTAAAATATATAATTATTACTATATAAATAAATCTCCAATAGTATACAGGTTTTAACAATAATTGTCAACTTTGAATTTATGAAGTAATTTTCTGTTATTTTTGTATTTGTTCTAGAAGATGTCATGATTTTTTTTGGGGGTACTAAAAGTCATTGTTATGTTTCTTCAACAAGAAAACTCAAAAGTTATTATACATTTGTAGTTTTGTACCAAGACATTCTTCTTCAGTATTCACAGAATCATGATTCAAAGTGGCATCCTATTATTATATATTAACACTTCATTTGTGGACGAAGTCACGTAACCAAAAAAGTCACATGTGTAGGAAATATATTCTCGAAAATCTCTTGAAAATGGAGAAAATACAAACTCACGAAAGATAAATAAAACTGGAAATTAATTTACGAAAGGTTAAGATAAAACCTGGAAGTAGAAGGGGACAAATGAAGATAATCTCGGGTAGGTCGGAAGGCCGAGTTGAGTTGTCTCCCTCGTTAAAACCTTATTTATTGCCTCACGGGGTGCTAAGAGCGTTGCGATATAGGTTTTTCAGGATAGAACGTACTACGATTCCAACGTTTGAGCACTCAAACTTGGAACCCGATGAACGAGAACGCGGGATGAACAAAAACAAAGGTGACTTGAACACAAGAAGATGATTTATGAAAATGACACCGGCCCACTCATTTTTTACTTGATTTCCTATCCATTAGATTTTGATGATCAATGGTTTAGATTTATTCACAAGTTCTCATATAGAGCTTTCTGTTCATAAGAGTGATCAATGGTTTAGATTTATTCACAAGTTCTCATATAGAGCTTTTTGTTCATAAGAGTCAGTATTGACTCCACTGAGGCTCGAACCCACCACCTCTCGTATATATATAATTTTTGAGTTATAATTACCCTGAATTACTGAGTTCGGTCTAATCCATTATATTTACAGGATAGAAAGTGAAAGATGATTTTGCATAGCACGTAGAATTTTTTTGTCATGATTACTTTTGTATTTAAAAAATGTTGAAAATTTTCTAATAATATTTTATGTTATTTGATATGATTTTTTAGTATTATTAAATGTAAATTTTAACTTTCATATAAGGGATGTTCTCCATGGATTCTTTCTCCAAATCATTTTTCGGACATTGGTCCAAACTGAATTTATTCCCCTTTGCAATGGGAGCAAAGCTTGGTGAACAATTTTTCATCTGAAATCTTTCTAAAACTTTGCTTATATAGGTTTCTTGAGATAAACCCAGTATGTCCCGGGACCTATCTCTATGAATTTTAATGCCAATAACATAAGAGGCATCACCCATATTATCCTTCATGTCAAAGTTCGTAGAGAGAAATTGTTTCACATCACGAAGCATCTCCTTATCATTGGTGGCAAGTAAGATGTATTCACCACCGCACCTAAGCAACCAAACCGCATGAGAACCGATATATATATATATATTCCGGTTCTGGTGTGAACACTTGTGAACTCCTATCTACGGTTTAGATGAAAGATCATTTGACCTAAGTGTTTGAAGTGGTGCATTGATGTATATTATTTATCATGTCAAAAAATTATAAACCACAAAATTAAGTAAGATTAAAGGTGCAGAATGGATTACATACATGTCCACTTGTAAACGGAAGTCTCTTTAATTTGTTTTACTTTTCTTGTTAAATTAATAATTCAATAAAAGTGGCGTACGTGTGTATTGTGTAACATACATATAAAATCATCTTCATAGTCAAAATATTTACGCGTTTCCAATGCCTGATGCCTATAAATATAATTCTCCATGGGATGGATTGAATCAACAATCATATATATCATCAGCTAAGCTAAGGATACGAAAATGAAAAGCCCAATGTGTTTTGCGGTTGTAGCATTTATTTTTTCCTTAATTTGTTTCCCAGCAGCCTGCAGTAGCATTCATGCTCATCATCAAGATTTTGTGCACTGTCTTTCCAGCAAGCTCAGAAATAATGCCACCTCTCAGGTACTCTACACTCCCAGCAGCCCATCATTCTTGCCCATCCTGAATATGTCCGCCCAGAATTCCAGGTTCACCGGGCCCGGAACCCCCAAACCTGTAGTCATCATCACACCTTTACGGGAATCCCACGTTCGAGCTGCACTCATTTGCTCCCGAAAGTATAACATCCAGCTGAGGACCCGAAGCGGTGGCCACGATTACGAGGGCGTTTCCTTTGTTTCCAGCCTCCCCTTTGCCATTCTGGACTTGATCAAGTTCCGGTCGATCGAGGTTAACGTTGGGGAGAAGTCGGCGTGGGTCCAAACCGGAGCCACGCTAGGTGAACTCTATTATAGCATTGCTAATAAGAGCGACACTTTAGCTTTTCCGGCGGGTATTTGTCCCACGGTGGGCACGGGTGGCCACATCAGCGGCGGCGGCTACGGGATGTTGTTGCGAAAATATGGGTTGGCGGCGGACCACGTGATTGACGCCCGAATCATGGATGTTAACGGGAGAATTCTGGACCGGAAATCCATGGGGGAGGATCTCTTCTGGGCTATCAGGGGCGGCGGCGGCGCTAGCTTCGGCATCATACTCGCCTGGAAACTGGAACTGGTTCCCGTGCCTGAAACCGTCACCGTATTCAATATTTCCAAAACCCTGGAACAAAACTTAACAAACCTATTGTATAAATGGCAGTTTTTCGCCAACAAGGCCGACAGAAACCTCTACCTCAGAGTCGTCCTACAAAACACCAACACTACTGGGGAGAGAACAGTAGAGGGTTTGTTCAATGCACAATACCTCGGAAGATCCGAAGCCTTGCTAGCCATGATACAGAAAGGATTTCCAGAATTGGGCGTCACCAAATCCGACTTAACCGAGATGAGTTGGATCAACACCGTAACCTATCACTACCCCGTCGACAGCCTACTCAACCGCTCCTTCAATCTCAAACAACGGAGCTTCAAGATCAAGTCCGACTATGCCAAACGCCCCTTTACCCCCCAAATTTTCCAAGGAATGTTGGAACTGTTTAAAGAAGAAGACATCAACGGGCCGAATATGCAGCTTGTTCCCTATGGAGGGATAATGGATGAGATTTCGCCCTCAGAAACGCCTTATCCACACAGGGCAGGTAACCTATTTTTCCTCGGATACGCCACTGGATGGGACGAAGTCGGCCAAGTCGCGGCTCAGAAGCATCTCTCGTGGATTCGCAAGCTTTACGCTTACTTGACTCCCTATGTTTCCAACAATCCCAGAGAATCCTACTCCAATTACAGGGATTTTGACCTGGGACAAAACAATTTGGTCGGGACAACCAGCCTGGATCAGGCAAGTTCTTGGGGTTATAAATATTTCATGAATAACTTCTATAGGCTTGCCAAAGTGAAGGCTTTGGTGGATCCAGATAACTTCTTCAGGAATGAACAGAGCATTATTCCACTTTCATATCCACTTTGATCCAATTCATTATATTGCCTTGCCGCCACAACGTAACATACATTTATATATGCATGCATTCTAGCTATAGTTACAATAAAATTTTTTTAGTTTCCCGCCCTCTCTTTGTATTGTATTATTGTTATTGCAAATTTATCCTTTATCATTCATTCATGTCATACGAATAAAACATACTCTTTTAATTGTATTCTTCAAAATACATACATTTCTTTGTTTCTGTACTTTGTAATTTTAATTATTCATCAATAATAAAGTTCTTTATTCTCATGTATGTGAGTCAATAATAAAGTTCTTTATTCGCATAATAAAAATTATACAAGTCACACAATCGGTCAAGTCTATGATAATTGCTTGTTACTCATGATATAATAGATATTGTAGTGTTTATATATCAAAATTTGATACTATTTAGGATAAAATGATTTTTACTAGCTAGCGATAAATATTGTAATACTTGTAACTGAAATTGTGATACTTACAAAGTGTAATTCTAACGTAAATATTGTAATACTTATATGTGAAATATTACTTATTAAAAAAATTGTAATATACTTTGTGTAGAAAATTTAATACCAAATTAAATAAAAAATGAAGGGTTACTTATGATAGATATTGTAATACTCATATGTGAAATTGTATTACTATTTAGATTAAATTGAATGTTAATTATAATAAATAATATAATAACTGTAATTGTGATGCATACACATCCAAATTTTTACAACTCATCATGTCTCACACTTAAAGATCCATAAGAAAATATCACCTATATTCCGGATAGTGGAAGTAGTGTTATCGCCGATTCCACCTATATTCCCGATAATGACGAAACTATCTTCCCTAACCCTGGTTTCCACATATTGTTAAATTGTTACATTATTCGGTCTCCACATATTGCATGCAAATTTACATTTTTCCAAACCTTAAAAAAGAAAAAAAAAACAAATAGAGAGAGAATGAAAGAATAAAATAAAAACAACACCTTATTCGGTAGTTACATATTGTCATTTCATGGTGTGACTATTTTCTTTTGATTTTTTTTCTTTGTCAGTTGAAATGTCAATTAATGACAAACTGTCACATGTAACAAAAACTGAATGACTTTTATAAGATATTATTTTAAAATTTTGTTCTTCATTAAAATGACGACTTGAATATTGACGTGATCAACATATTTTGTCAAAAGTATCTATTATTATTTAATGTTGTTTCAAACTAATTGTGTTAATAGTCTAAAAATATAATAATATAAAATCAAAAGAAGCTATCAAATAATTCATATTCTTTCTCTTTTGTCAAGAGACCTTGACAATATATAGCTATTCCAAATTTCCATGCAAAATATAGAAAGTCAATTTATCAATAAAATTACGGCGTATTCTTTTACACCTCCTTATATTTTCTTTAATGTTTATATAATAAAAAAAAACAAATATTATTATATGATAATGAAAGGGCTCAACATCTTTGTCAGAATTAAATTAAACCAATTTATGTCAACATTTTAATATTGAATTATTTGGTCCTCAGTTATATTTTGTTTTCATATGATTAAGAGCTATGGCGTTTGGTTGGAGAGAATTACAATTCCATTTTCACTTAATTTTCACCTAATTTTGAATGCAACTAAATTGCTTTATTTGGTTGGAGGAATTGCAATTCCCTCCTTTTCATGGAATAGAATCCCATGGCCCCCTATGGGATTTTAATTCCATGGATTTTAGGAAGAAAAAAAAAAAAGATAATGCTGAGACAAAATTACTCCTCCATTTTTTACCTAAAATTTATGTCTGACCTTTTCTTCTAGATTATATCATGTATTATTTTTCGACTTCCCTTTGTCTTCTAGATTATATCATGTATTATTTTTCGACTTCCCTTTGTGTATGTTTGATATGCCATTCAACGAACTATCCAAAAACTTCAAAAACAAACAAAGTAAATTGCAAAAATAACAAGTAAATGATGGTGGTTAGAAAAGTAAATTGCAAAAATAACAAGTAAATGATGGTGGTTAGACTCTCTAACTTGAATGGTGTCCCATGTTAACCCAAATGGACTCATTACTCAAAAATCGATGCTATTCCCCGGCAACTTAGCTAGATGAGGCAATTCTACAAACGCTTTGCATGCCTATTTCCTTCAAACTCCCTTTTCTCAAAGGTAAGTAAGAAATATGAGAGGTGTGGCTATGGTGTAGCCCTATTCAGTAAGAAATATGAGAGGTGTGGCTATGGTGTAGCCCTATTCTCATAGGTGAAACACAATTCTAAGTATCTCTTGCATAATTTGGCCATAACTATGAAGAGTTAATTCAATTTCACCCAATTCATAACCAAGTTCAACATGAAGATAATACAAAACCTAAATTATGCAATCCGATTCATATTGGGATTCATACTCAAGGAAGTTCAATTCAAATCCTATGAATGTTTAACTACTCAGGCTTGAAATGTAAAACTATAAGCAATTGAAGTAATAAACATAAAAATCAAAACTTTAAGAAATATAAATGCAAGAATATGAAATAGAGAACTTAACTTTATGATTTAATTGGAAGAAATAATCTGGAAATTGAAGTTGAATGTTGGAGTTACGTTCTTCCTCTAAATCTTTTAATAAATGGTAGATTACAAGTGTGGGAAAGTGTTTGGAAGGTTTCCTAGAGAGAGATTCTAAAAGGAGAGTTCATACATTCAAAAGTATTTAGAAAATAACCACCAAAAGGTCATTATAGCTGGTAATTCGCGCCTCTTTTGAAGGTTTTCAGGACAAGGAGTCACGGTGGGACTCAAATGTGAAATATTATGATAAGTATTTTAGAAATTAACATTTCATATTTTATGTGGTAATTGTTATGAACATTATGTGGCACTTATGTTTGTGTCACAATTTGCTCTATAATTATATGAATCATTAGGAAAGTAATTTGGCATAATAATTATGTGCTACAGGCCATGAATGTTAGATTTATCCCACTAAAATCAAACTTGATATGTTTATCAAAATTATGGGATAAATATAGATACTTATGCCTAATTTCGTTACATGGTATTCTCTAATATCATTAGGGAAAATTAGATATCATATGATGAATACTTTTAAGTTATGTATTTGATAGAAGCAAATGATAAAAGTACAAAGTATTCCCAAATTCTCAAATTCCTATTAAAAGGAAATTTGTTATCCCTCCTATTAAAAGGAAATTTGTTATCCCTCCTTCCAAATATCCATTATTAAAATTGAGAAATAAACAGAAAATACTTATTCTCTGATATCCTTTCAACAGTCATAAGTTTCTGGTTAAGTCATTTGGTAATCCCTCAAATTCCTAGACATCCTCTTAAAAATAGAGGGACCAATCAATAATTTCTGCGCAGCATCATGTGCTTTCATATGAAAATATTGAGAAATCTCCTCTTTAGATTTTGTTTTGGGATTACGGAAATATCTGTTGTATTCTATTTTATCCCAATAACATATTATTATTTACACTCCTTATATATCTATTCTGGAAGTGATAAGTTCTTCCTCTATAAATTACAATAGTAATTCTATTGAGAGATCATATCCTCAATATTTTGAACATATGCATGATCCATGTTCAGTTGAGGATCACTATCTCTCAATGGTGATAGTTCATCCCAAAATGAATGATAAGATCATTCTGGTAATAAAAAGAGAAATGCGAAGGTTTTTACGCAAGTAAATGAGAACGGAGAAATCAGAAGAGAGTATAAACGAAGAAAATATAAGAGGATGTGAACAAAAGTGTAATAAACTGAAGCTAAAAGCTTGACTTTATTCGTATAATACTGTTCAATATTCATGATGATGAAAAATTAACAAACTGTGACTGAAAGATTCAAATATATTATCTCGATGTTGTATACATCTGAGTCAAACCAAATTATCCACATCATCATACGATATACCATTACAATTATCATTTAGTTTGCGAAAATGTTGTGATTAGACCAAAACATGTATTAATAATTTTGGAGACATCATACTTGATATATTTTTATTTAAATCTAGCTCACTGCATATAAATTCCCTATAAACTTAGTACGTGTAAACATTTTTCAATCTGCGTTTTTATTCTTAGTGTGCAGTCGAATTATTATATCATCACCATTGCGTATCTTTATGAGCTATATATATTGACCTGGGACAAAACAATTTGGTCGGGACAACCAGCTTGGCTCAGGCAAGTTCTTGGGGTTATGAATATTTCATGAATAACTTTATAGGCTTGCCAAAGTGAAGGCTTTGGTTGATCCAGATAACTTCTTCAGGAGTGAACAGAGCATTATTCCACTTTCATATCCACTTTGATCCAATTCATTATATTGCCTTGCCGCCACAACGTCACTTTGATCCAATTCATTATATTGCCTTGCCGCCACAACGTAACATTTATATATGCATGCATTCTAGCTATAGTTACAATAAAAATTTTTAGTTTCTCGCCCTCTCTTTGTATTGTATTGTTGTTATTGCAAATTTATCCTTTATCATTCATGCATGTCATACAAATAAAACATACTCTTTTAATTGTATTCTTCAAAATACATACATTTCTTTGTTTCTGTACTTTGTAATTTTAATTATTCATCAATAATAAAGTTTTTTTTATTATCATGTGAGTAAATAATNAAGTCTCCAAATTAAAAAAAATATGTAATTAAGTATTTCAATTTCATAAAATTAATCAAATAAATCGACTTAACAGGTAACTAATAGGTTAATGTTGACCACTAGAAACTCAAAACGGCACCCTGAACAGTAAAAAAAGATGATTAAAAAAATTAAGAAAACAAGTCTTCTCATATCTTTCTGTCCCTATAAAATTAAATTGATACAAATAATATTCTTAGAATTTCTTTCGATGTAGTATTGATCAATACTTAGGTCATCCCCAATTGTTAATTTTAGTGGGATTTTACAGACCTAAAAACAAGTGCATGAGCTTTTAACAAATGAGAATGGGTAATTTTAGTGTGTATTTTTCTCCTGCAATATTCAGTTTTTAGCTGACATTGTGGGCCCCCTTGTGAGGAGAGATCTGCGCCTCACAGTGCGTGAGGCGTAGATTAAGCGCCCAGGCGGGCGCGTGCACTGCACCCGCCCCTTGGGCGCGTTATACTATTTTTTTTAAAAAAATTTATTTTTTTTTGTCAGCTTTGTTTTGTATTTTTTTTCTTCTACCTCATTTTCTCTTTCCTAATCACACTTACAAAATCTCATCAAAATCTACACCAAAATTCAAAGTATTGGAGAAGGCCTTATAGTGGTCAAATCATGCGCACGAGTTGTTTTGGAAAGATTTAGCTAGGCAGATTTGTTTACAATAGTAATATTGTTATTAATCTTCATGCCCTACTATATTTATTGTTAAATAAAATATTAATATAACGGGGTTAATCTAGGCAAGTTTGTCATTATGTTGATTTGGTAATCATAATGTTACAAATTTGACATTCAACAGGAACAGTCTATTGGCCTTTTGAGTCAAAATTTTGGATAAATAAATTATACCTTTAATAAAATTTAATAGATATATGGAGCAATTTTCTAATTTTAATTTTCACAGTACACTAACAAATTAAATTACAACATAAATAAGTAATTAACCTTATAGTGCTTAATCATATGAAAACAAAATATAACTGAAGACCAAATAATTCAATATTAAAATGTTGACTTGGTTTAATTCTGACAAAGATATTGAGCAAGCCCTTTCATTATCATATAATAATATTTGTTTTTATTATATAAACATTAAAGAAAATATAATGAGGTGTAAAACAATACGCCGCCGTATTTTTATTGTTAACTTGACTTTCTATATTTTGCATAGAAATTTGGAATAGCTATATATTGTCAAGGTCTCCTGATAACAGTAGAAAGAATATAATATGCATGGTTTGGATAGCTTCTTTTTATTTTATATTATTATATTTTTAGACTATGAAAAGAAAATAGTTTGAAACAACATTAAATAATAATAATACTTTTGAAAAAATATGTTGATCACGTCAATGTTCAAGTCGTCATTTTAATGAAGAATAATATATTAAAATATTCTTATGAAAGTCATTCATTTTTGTTACATGTGACAATTTGTCATTAATAAAGTCATTCATTTTTGTTACATGTGACAATTTGTCATTAATTGACTCATTCATTTTTGTTACATGTGACAATTTGTCATTAATTGACATTCTAATTTTTGTTACATGTGACAATTTGTCATTAATTGACATTCTAACTAACAAAGAAAAAAATTAGTCAAAAGAAAATAGTCCCATTATGAGATGACAATATGTGACGATTGAATAGAGTGTTGTTTTTATTTTATTCTTTCATTCTCTCTTTGTTTGTTTGTTTTTTTTATTTTTTCTTTTTAGGGTTTGGAAAAATGTAAACTTACATGCAATATGTGACGACTGAATAATTCAACAATTTAATTAGTTTTTTATTGATAAATTAATATTTAATTTAGTATATTATTTTCAACAAATCTTACCCTCAACGGCAGGATTATATTGTTAACTCACACAATCTTTCATTAACTTATTGAATCTGTTTAGGATTATGTAATTAAAATAATTATTTTACACCTTTAAAAAATTTATTTTTTATACACATAAAATCCTATATAAAATGTTTTAAATCTTTGATTGACGGAGAAGTGTACAAACACTACTCGAGGGTTTAGAAAAATGTAAATCGGGTAATATTGAATTCATATACACAAAAATGTCAAATTGTCCTGTTTTGGATTAAGTACATACTAAGATTTAAGGACATTATTTGAACAGTTCTTATATCGTGGACCGCGGTCCCAAAACGACGCCGTTTTAGTAAGTGAGAGACGGAGCCCCGTAATTGACACTACAGTTCATTCCAAAAGATACTGCCTTACATTTGTTTTGATATTATCGAATGAAACTGTAGTTATATCAAAATGTAACTGTAGTTGTGTTGAAATGTAACTGCAGTGTATATGAANCATTTTTGTTACATGTGACAATTTGTCATTAATTGACATTCTAACTAACAAAGAAAAAAATTAGTCAAAAGAAAATAGTCCCATTATGAGATGACAATATGTGACGATTGAATAGAGTGTTGTTTTTATTTTATTCTTTCATTCTCTCTTTGTTTGTTTGTTTTTTTTATTTTTTCTTTTTAGGGTTTGGAAAAATGTAAACTTACATGCAATATGTGACGACTGAATAATTCAACAATTTAATTAGTTTTTTATTGATAAATTAATATTTAATTTAGTATATTATTTTCAACAAATCTTACCCTCAACGGCAGGATTATATTGTTAACTCACACAATCTTTCATTAACTTATTGAATCTGTTTAGGATTATGTAATTAAAATAATTATTTTACACCTTTAAAAAATTTATTTTTTATACACATAAAATCCTATATAAAATGTTTTAAATCTTTGATTGACGGAGAAGTGTACAAACACTACTCGAGGGTTTAGAAAAATGTAAATCGGGTAATATTGAATTCATATACACAAAAATGTCAAATTGTCCTGTTTTGGATTAAGTACATACTAAGATTTAAGGACATTATTTGAACAGTTCTTATATCGTGGACCGCGGTCCCAAAACGACGCCGTTTTAGTAAGTGAGAGACGGAGCCCCGTAATTGACACTACAGTTCATTCCAAAAGATACTGCCTTACATTTGTTTTGATATTATCGAATGAAACTGTAGTTATATCAAAATGTAACTGTAGTTGTGTTGAAATGTAACTGCAGTGTATATGAACAGATACTGAATAACAGTTTCACTTTTGTGTTTTTATATTATCGAATGAAACTGTAGTTATATCAAAATGTAACTGCAGTTGTGTTGAAATGTAACTGCAGTTGTGTTGAAATGTAACTGAAGTTGTCTTGAAATGTAACTGCAGTATATATGAAAAGAAAGTGAGTGGTGCGAATTCATCCGTCTATTTTCATTAATCAAAACGACGTCGTTTTGGGACCGCGGTCCACAATGCATTGTGGACCACGGTCCACGATATAATTTGCGTTATTTGAAAGGGTCAAAATTACATAATTTGAAAAAGTCAAGTTGGTAGTGATATCTATTATCTAATAGAAAAATATTTCATGGACTACCAAATTTCTATTTCCAACTTTTACTTCCATTTGTGTTCAAATTTGATTAAAGGAACAAAAAAGATGAATGGATAAACATAATTGACCCTCTATTAAATTAACTAATGAAGACATGTCATGTTATAAGTAGTATAATTTGAAAGTCCACGTAGAATTATTCTATCTAATAGTCTTCGAAGCACAAAGAGGCCAGGGCCGGTCCTGAGCACGGGCGGGATGGGCGACCGCCCAGGGCCCCATGATAGAAGGGGCCATCCATATATATGTATAGGTATACATATATCTATTATAATTAGTGTTATAATTATATTAGAAAATAAAAAAAAATTAGTGTTATAATTTATTAGAAAACAAAAAACTAAGAATAGATGTGACGGTAGGAAGCTGAGAATCGACGCTTAATTAAATAATTTAGAAATAGAATCAACACGGGGAATCGAGGACACCTAATTATCTTTTATATATTAGAATTGACATCCTAACCGGCTAACCCATTCGTCTTCTTCAATAATAATTTTTCCAATTCGATTATCAACGATTGTTCATTTGTTTGCCAGTTTGGACCCCATTGTTCGTTGTAACTTGTAAGTTTTCTTCTATTTGTAATTTGTTCTATCTTTATTTTCAATGCAACATTGCACACATGTAACACAACACACCTATCGGGCATTAGGGATTTTGGGCTATAAATCTATAATCCTCTAATGAGTAATGTTTATTTAGATAATGAATTTTGTGATTTCTGTAATTCTAGAATATATATATATATATATAATTTTTGAGTTATAATTACCCTGAATTACTAAGTTCGGTCTAATCCATTATATTTACAGGATAGAAAGTGAAAGATGATTTTGCATAGCACGTAGAATTTTTTTGTCATGATTACTTTTGTATTTAAAAAATGTTGAAAATTTTCTAATAATATTTCATGTTATTTGATATGATTTTTTAGTATTATTAAATGTAAATTTTAACTTTCATATAAGTGCCCATTTTTTAAATTTCGCCCAGGGCCTCTAAAATGTTTGGACCGGCCTTGAAAGAGGCCAGCTGACAGATAAATAGTCGTAATTAAGGTTTTGCTGACGTACAGAAAGCAACAACCTGCTGGCGAAGTCTTTGTGTGTTTTTTGTTTTTGTTTTGTTTGTTTGTTTTTTTTTTTTTTTTTTTTTTTGTTTTATTAATTTAATTCAATAAAAGTGGCGTACCGCGTAAGTGTATTGTGATGTAGCATATAAAATATTCAAAGTCAACAGCTCCCACACAAACCTAAAATATTACGGAGTATTAAATCCTCAAATATATAATTATTACTATATATTTTTTTTGTACGAAAATTATTATTTAAATTTAATAACATGTTTGAAATGCTCAAATATATAATTATTACTATATAAATCTCCAATAGTATACAGGTTTTAACAATAATTGTCAACTTTGAATTTATGAAGTAATTTTCTGTTATTTTTGTATTTGTTCTAGAAGATGTCATGATTTTTTTTGGGGGGTACTAAAAGTCATTGTTATGTTTCTTCAACAAGAAAACTCCAAAGTTATTATACATTTGTAGTTTTGTACCAAGACATTCTTCTTCAGTATTCACAGAATCATGATTCAAAGTGGCATCCTATTATTATATATTAACACTTCATTTGTGGACGAAGTCACGTAACCAAAAAAGTCACATGTGTAGGAAATATATTCTCGAAAATCTCTTGAAAATGGAGAAAATACAAACCCACGAAAGATAAATAAAACTGGAAATTAATTTACGAAAGGTTAAGATAAAACCTAGAAGTAGAAGGGGACAAATGAAGATAATCTCGGGTAGGTCGGAAGGCCGAGTTGAGTTGTCTCCCTCGTTAAAACCTTATTTATTTAAAAGTTTTGTAATATATTATATATTTATATCATGAGTAACAAGCAATTATCATAGGCTTGACCGATTGTGTGACTTGTATAATTTATTATGCGAATAAAGAACTTTATTATTGACTCACATACATGAGAATAAAGAACTTTATTATTGATGAATAATTAAAATTACAAAGTACAGAAACAAAGAAATGTATGTATTTTTGAAGAATACAAATTAAAGAGAGTATGTGTTTATTCCGTATGACATGAATGAATGATAAAGGACAAATTTGCAATAACAATAATACAATACAAAGAGAGGGCGGGAAAACTAAAAAATTTTATTGTAACTATAGCTAGAATGCATGCATATATAAATGTATGTTACGTTGTGGCGGCAAGGCAATATAATGAATTGGATCAAAGTGGATATGAAAGTGGAATAACGCTCTGTTCATTCCTGAAGAAGTTATGTGGATCCACCAAAGCCTTCACTTTGGCAAGCCTATAGAAGTTATTCATGAAATATTTATAACCCCAAGAACTTGCCTGATCCAGGCTGGTTGTCCCGACCAAATTGTTTTGTCCCAGGTCAAAATCCCTGTAATTGAGTAGGATTCTCTGGGATTGTTGGAAACATAGGGAGTCAAGTAAGCGTAAAGCTTCCGAATCCAGGAGAGATGCTTCTGAGCCGCGACTTGGCCGACTTCGTCCCATCCAGTGGCGTATCCGAGGAAAAATAGGTTACCTGCCCTGTGTGGATAAGGCGTTTCTGAGGGCGAAATCTCATCCATTATCCCTCCATAGGGAACAAGCTGCATATTCGGCCCGTTGATGTCTTCTTCTTTAAACAGTTCCAACATTCCTTGGAAAATTTGGGGGTAAAGGGGCGTTGGCATAGTCGGACTTGATCTTGAAGCTCCGTTGTTTGAGATTGAAGGAAGCGGTTGGTAGAGGTAGTGGGTAGGCTGTC
>NC_044924.1:5500383-5503995 GCF_003576645.1 Ipomoea triloba | reverse complement strand
TACCATCCAGTTTGAAATAAATCAACTGTTACTTATAATATATAGATATTGTAGTGTTTATATATCAAATTTTGATACTATTTAGGATAAAACGATTTTTATTAGGTAGCCATAAATATTGTAATACTTGTAGCTCGCTGAAATTGTGATACTTACAAAGTGTAATTCTAACGTAGATATTGTAATACTTATATGTGAAACGTTACTTATTAAAGAAATTGTAATACTTTGTGTAGAAAATTTACAAAGTACACAAAGGGAATACTTGGAAACACGTACTAACACGTATAAGGGTTGAGAATTGGCAGAATTGGTGCATTTCTTTTTTGCCTGTTTCTAACACGTACTATTAGTATTTTTTTCATAACTAATATTGTGACCGCACCGGCCACACGTTAAGACATGGCCGCACTGGCACCCTATATATTATTATCATATTTTAACGCTTGCGATTGTGTAATAGTTAACATGCAATGTAAAAATTCTGTATTCTAACATTTGAACATATGATGTTAGAAAATAATCATGTGTGGCTCAAATTAGTCCATGAAGACCAATTCCACCCTCCACGTCGCATGGCAGCATGATTCTTGCATGTTCTCCGAACTACTTGCTTATTCTTACATTTGCCACGTTTTTCTCAATTTTCGATTATTCGCTTTCGCATTATTCCGCTATATTCCTAACAAGTGGTATCAGAGCGGTTTAATTGAGAATTATTTCCAAAGAAGTTCGATATCGAGAAGTTCGACGGGAAAATTAGCTTTTCTATCTAGAATGTTCAGATGGAAGCCGTTCTAACCCAGAACGGTTTGAAGAAAGCGCTAACTGGGAAGAAGAAGAAACCGGCTACAATGACAGATGAAGCTTGGGAAGATTTGGCCGACAAGGCACGCTCAACCATTCAATTGTGCCTGTCTAAATCGGTTTTACGTGAGGTGATAGGTGAGACGAGTGCGTCAGATTTATGGGACGAGCTGGATTCGCTCTACATGGACAAATCTCTGGCGAACAAGCTACGCCTGAAGGAGCGGCTGTACACAATCCGTATGACGGAAGGTACTTCAATTCAGTCTCATTTGGATGAATTCAATTCTATTTTATTGGACTTGGAAAATATTGATGTCGTAATTGACGATGAGGATCGTGCTATTTTATTGCTTGTTTCTCTCCCTGAATAGCATTTCAAAGAAATTATGTTGTATGGTAATTCTCTTGGAGTCCTAACTTTCGACAGTGTTAAGTTGAACCTATTGTCCAAAGAAAAATTTGACTTAGAAACTAAGTCTGAGGACAAAGGTGAAGGCTTGACTGTTAGGGGTCGTTCACTTGAAATAGGGAGTAGCAATAAAAAATCTAGATCCAAGTCCAAAGGACGTAAGTCCAACAAATCCTATAAGTACTGCAAGAAGCATGGTCATGATGTGACTGAATGCTTCAAACTGAAGAACAAGCAAGAGAGAGAGAAGAAGTCCGCTGAAGCTAGTGTTATTGAGAGTGATTCAGAAGGCGATGTTATGTTATCTGTTAGCTCCGGTGACAAACGGAGCGACACTGAGTGAATTCTGGACTCTGGTTGTACATTCCACATGTGTCTACACAAAGACTGGTTCGTCTCTCTGGAACCAGTTGATGGTGGAGTTGTCTTGATGGGTAATGACACCCAATGCAAGGTTAGTGGAATTGGAAGTGTGCAGATTAAAACTCATGATAACGTTATCAGGACTCTTAACAATGTTCGGTATATTCCTGATTTGAAATGCAATCTGATTTCATTGGGCACCTTGGAATCTCTGGGGTGCAAGTACACAGCTGAAGGTGGAGTTCTAAATGTTCTAAAAGGCTCTCTTGTTCTCATGAAAGCTTCCCGTTCTGGAAGCTTGTACGTGTTGCACGGCAGTACTGTGACAGGTTCAGTTGCGATATCCTCATCGGTGTCTGATGCTGATCTCACTCAACTATGGCATATGCGTCCGGGGCATATGAGTGAGAAAGGCATGCATATCCTGAGCAAGAAAGGCCTCCTCGGTTCAGGTACGGGTAAATTACAATTTTGTGAGCATTGTGTCTTTGGGAAACAAAAGAGGGTTAGTTTCTCTACTGCTACACACCGTACCAAAGATGTATTGGAATATATACATTTTGATTTATGGGGACCGACCAAAGTCCAGTCTATGTGAGGCTGTAGATATTTTATGTCTATTTATATTATTGATGGCTTTTCTCGTAAAGTCTGGGTTTATTTCCTGAAACATAAAAATCAGGCATTTTCTATTTTCAAAAAGTGGAAAATTTTCGTTGAGACTCAAACAGGGAAAAAGGTCAAGAAGCTCAAGACAGACAATGGCTTGGAGTTCTGTGAGTCAGATTTCAACGAGTTCTGTGCAGCACAAGGAATTGCCAGGCACAAGACCTTGCATGGAAAACGCCAGCAGAATGGTGCTGTCGAACGTATGAACAGGACTCTGTTAGAGAAAGCTCGTTGTATGCTCTCTAATGCTGGGTTATGGAAACTGCGTGACTTTTGGGCCGAGACGGTTTCTACTGCATCCTATTTGGTAAATAGGTCTCCACATTCATCCCTCGATTTCAACATTCCAGAGGAAATTTGGTCAGGTAATCCTGTTGACTACTCTATGTTAAGAGTATTTGGATGTCCTGCATATGCTCATTCCAATACGGGTAAATTAAACCCTAGAGCTGTCAAATGCATTTTCCTTGGTTATGCTTCTAAGTCAAAAGGATATCGTCTATGGTCTCCTGATTCCCACAAGATCATTCTAAGTCAAGGTATCACTTTTGATGAAAATGCACTACTTTCTTCTGGAAAAGATCGTGTTATTCTCAGTACAGGTGATACGCAGAGTACTGGAGAGAAGGTGGAGTTTGAGTTCAGACCTATGAATAGTATTACTACCACTGATGGTAATATTAACGATGATGCATCTACTAGTACTGCGCCTCTCGTCGAGCCACAACGAGAGTATTCTATTGCACAAGATCGTCCTAGGAGGACAATTAAAAAACCTGTTAGGTATGCTACTAGTGATGATGAAACCCACTTGGTTGCTTACGCACTTTCAGTTGCACAGGAGTTTGATGGTGATCCATCCTGTTGTTCTGAGGCTGTTTCCTGTGCCAACTCGTCCAAGTGATTGGTTGCTTACCAAGCCTCGTCCAATCGCTAAGTTCAAGCAGTGTTTGAATTTAGTCGACTGTTCCAATTGTTAATTTTCAGTGAATTTGATCCAAGGTGGAGATTGTTAGAAAATAATCATGTGTGGCTCAAATTAGTCCATGAAGACCAATTCCACCCTCCACGTCGCATGGCAGCATGATTCTTGCACGTTCTCCGAACTACTTGCTTATTCTTACATTTGCCACGTTTCTCTCAATTTTCGATTATTCGCTTCCGCATTATTCCGCTATATTCCTAACATATGACTTTTTTCGTTCCGTGACTTCATCCACGAATTTGGAGGGGACTTTGAATATAATGATTATAATCATGATTCTGTGAATAGTGAAGAAGAATGTCTTGGTAGAAATATAGAATAAAGTTTTCTTGTTGAAGAAACATAACAATGACGTTTAGTAACCACCCCCCCCCCC
>NC_044924.1:5491841-5500062 GCF_003576645.1 Ipomoea triloba | reverse complement strand
GAAAATTTATATGTATATTTGAGGATTTTTATTGAGAAGTTAGTTTTTGCACCACCGAAAAGTAAGTATTTTGATAATACTTTACCCTAGAAGCTGTTTAAAAGTAGATTGCTCTGGGAGGTTGATAAATTAACAAAAGTGTTAATTACCTCCTACAAATCAGAGAAGTTACCTGTTTACAGCACGAGATGCAAGATTTCTTTTTCTTCTTTTTTCAAATATTAAATAACTCCTAACAAAATTTTATAAAAACGTAAAACAATATTTAAATTTACAACTCCCAAATATTATATAATCTTTTTGTATGAAAATTATTATTTAAATTTAATAACACGTTTGAAATATTCAAACATATAATTACTATATAAATCTCCAACATTATACACGTTTGAAAAATAATTGTCAACTTTGAATTTATGAAGTAATTTTCTATTATTTTTGTATTTGTTCTTGAAGAAATCACGATTTTTGTTTTTTTGTTTTTTGTTTTGTTTTTTTTTTTTTTGGGTACTAAAAGTCATTGTTATGTTTCTTCAACAAGAAAACTCTAAAATTATTCTACATTTGTACCAAGACATTCTTCTTCATGTATTCACATAATCATGATTCAAAGTCGCCTCCTATTATTATATATATTAACACTTCATTTCTCCTTCATTTTCTCCCACCAAAAAAAAACCTCCCTAATGCTTATAAGACCAAAGCCAAATTTGTGGACGAAGTCACGTAACCAAAAAAGTCATATGTTCAAAATGTTGGTGGAATACAGAATTTGTACATTGCAGGCTAACTATTACACACTCGTAAACGTTAAAATATGATTTTATATAGGATCCAAAAAAAAAAAGTATCAAATACACCCCTAAACACTAAACGAAAGTGCAATTAAGTCCCCAAATATTTTTTAAAAAAAGTGTAATTAAGTACTTCAACTTCATAAAATCAATCAAATAAGTAGACTTAACAAGTAATTAATAGGTTAATGTTGACCGCTAAAAACTCAAAACGGCACCCTGAACAGTAAAAAAATAAATTAAAAAAAATTAAGAAAACAAGTCTTCTCATATCTTTTTGTCCACATAAAATTCAATTGATACAAATAATATTCTTAGTATTTCTTTCGATGTAGTATTGATCAATACTTATAGTGGTCAAATCATGCGCACAAGTTGTTTTGGAAAGATTTAGCTAGGTAGATTTGTTTACAATAGTAATATTGTTATTAATCTTCATGCCCTACTATATTTATTGTTAAATAAAATATTGATATGACGGGATTAATCTAGACAAGTTGGTCATTCTGTTGATTTGGTAATCATAATGTTACAAATTTGATACTCAACATGAACGGTCCATTGGCCTTTTGAGTCAAAATTTTTGATAAATAAATTATACCTTTAATAAAATTTAATAGGTATATGAAGCAATTTTCTAATTTTAATTTTCACAGAACACTAACAAATTAAATTACAACATAAATAAGTAATTAACCTTATAGTGCTTAATCATATGAAAACAAAATATAACTGAAGACCAAATAATTCAATATTAAAATGTTGACTTGGTTTAATTCTGACAAAGATGTTGAGCTAGCCCTTTCATTATCATATAATAATATTTGTTTTTATTATATAAACATTAAAGAAAATATAATGAGGTGTAAAACAATACGCCGCCGTATTTTTATTGATAACTTGACTTTCTATATTTTGCATAGAAATTTGGAATAGCTATATATTGTCAAGGTCTCTTGACAAAAGTAGAAAGAATATAATAGATACTTTTGAAAAAAATATGTTGATCACGTCAATGTTTAAGTCGTCATTTTAATGAAGAATAATATATTAAAATATTCTTATAAAGTCATTCATTTTTGTTACATGTGACAATTTGTCATTAATTGACATTCTAACTAACAAAGAAAAAAATTAGTCAAAAGAAAATAGTCCCATTATGAGATAACAATATGTGACGATTGAATAGAGTGTTGTTTTTATTTTATTCTTTCATTCTTTCTTTGTTTGTTTGTTTTTTTTTTTTTTTTCCTTTTTAGGGTTTGGAAAAATGTAAATTTACATGCAANTATTACAAAACTTTTAATACCATCCAGTTTGAAATAAATCAACTGTTACTTATAATATATAGATATTGTAGTGTTTATATATCAAATTTTGATACTATTTAGGATAAAATGATTTTTACTGCCTAGCGATAAATATTGTAATACTTGTAACTGAAATTGTGATGCTTACAAAGTGTAATTCTAACGTAAATATTGTAATACTTATATGTGAAATATTACTTATTAAAGAAATTGTAATATACTTTGTGTAGAATATTTAATACCAAATTAAATAAAAAATGAAGGGTTACTTATGATAGATATTGTAATACTCATATGTGAAATTGTATTACAATAAAATTGAATGTTAATTATAATAAATAATATAATAACTGAAATTGTGATGCATACACATCCAAATTTTTACAACTCATCATGTCTCACACTTAAAAATACATAAGAAAATATCACCTATATTCCGGATAGTGGAAGTAGTGTTGTCGCCGATTCCACCTATATTCCCGATAATGACGAAACTATCTTCCCTAACCCCGGTTTCCACATATTGTTAAATTGTTACATTATTCGGTCTCCACATNTTGTTACATTATTCGGTCTCCACATATTGCATGCAAATTTACATTTTTCCAAACCTTAAAAAAGAAAAAAAAAACAAATAGAGAGAGAATGAAAGAATAAAATAAAAACAACACCTTATTCGGTAGTTACATATTGTCATTTCATGGTGTGACTATTTTCTTTTGATTTTTTTTCTTTGTCAGTTGAAATGTCAATTAATGACAAACTGTCACATGTAACAAAAACTGAATGACTTTTATAAGATATATTATTTTAATATATTGTTCTTCATTAAAATGACGACTTGAATATTGACGTGATCAACATATTTTTTCAAAAGTATCTATTATTATATAATGTTGTTTCAAACTAATTGTGTTAATAGTCTAAAAATATAATAATATAAAATCAAAAGAAGCTATCCAAATAATTCATATTCTTTCATAAGTAACAAGTTTTCTAAACAAAAAAACAAAGAATAGACAATAGAGAATGAAAACTGGAAAAAAAAAATTAGAAAACAGAAAACAGATAACAGTTTCTTGAAGTAAACGGAAATTTTCTTGGATTAACTTTTCGGATCAAATTTTAGTGATCAACTTTTCAGTCCCAACTTTTTAGGTTCCAACTTATCGTTATAACTATAGTACTTTAACTTTCCACTCTTTTCTTTGCCATTTTAATTTTTCATAAAGTTAATCTTGGAGATTATATTCTACTCTCTCGTCAAAATATTTAGTAAAGTTAATTCAAGAGATTTTTCTCTTTCTTCATTTCTCAAATTGAGTAGGAAAGAAAAAGAAAAAAAAAAAAAAAAGAAACAATCCTAAACAAGTTGGTTAGACAATTGATTTGGTAATCCTAAAGCTTATAATTTGACTCATGATGAAATATGTTTATTGCCCTTCTTAATTTGAGCGGGACAGCTAGGGAACATTTAGAATGGTTTACCTTATTATAAACGTGTGATCCTTTGTCAGCTAGAATCATAAGTTAGATTTCATCAATATAATGTATATTTTTAGATTGCTATTGTAATTTTTTTATAAATAAAAAATTAAGAAAACAAGTCTTCTTATATATTTTTATCCCCATAATAAAATTCAATTGATACAAATAAAATTCTTAGGATTCCTTTTGATGTAGTATTGAGCAATACTCGTCCACTTTGAACCGCCCTCCGGATAGTGTTATGGAGTTCCTCGCTAGGGATGGCTCGAGCGCTTCTACCCGGGGGAGGATCTATTAGCTCTCTCACGGGGCTTCGGCCCCTCATGCGCACCAAAAAAAAAATAGAGCAATACTCGTAGTGGTCAAATCATGCGCACGAGTTGTTTTGGAAAGATTTAGCCAGGTAGATTTGTTTACAATAGTAATATTGTTATTAATATTGTTAATAATCCTCATGCACGAGATGCAAGATTTCTCTTTCTTCTTTTTTCAAATATTAAATAACTTTTAATAAATAAAAAAATTTCTAAAGGTCAAATATTGTTATTAATATTGTTAATAATCTTCATGCCCGAGATGCAAGAATTCTCTTTTTTCTTTTTTCAAATATTAAATAACTTTTAATAAAAAAATTTCTAAACATAAAATAATATTTAAGCAGTTAATCTATATTAGATTAACGACTCAAATCCCACCATATCTTTTACCTTGAAAACACTTTGCACTTGAACCATTATATATATATATATATATATANTATATATATATATATATATATATATATATATATATATATATATATATATATATATATATATATATATATATATATTATATATATATATATATATATATAATTTCAGGTGTGGCCGTGCTCTCCCGTGTGGCCGTGCGGTCACACACCACTCAATGTTACGAAATACACCACTCAACGTTAAGAAACACACCACAATGAACCATAATGAAACACACCACAATGTTATGAAATACACTTTGTGTGGTGTGTTTCTTAATATTGAGTGGTGTGAACCGCACGGCCGCATGGGAGAGCACGGCCGCACCTGATCATGACTATATATATATATATATATATATATATATATATTCCGATTCTGGTGTGAACTTGTGAAATCCTATCTATGTTTTAGATGAAAGATCATACGACCTAAGTGTCTGAAGTGGTGCATTGATATATATTATTTATCATGTCAAAAAATTATAAAGCACAAAATTAAGTAAGATTAAAGGTGCAGAATGGATTACATACATGTCCACTTGTAAACGGAAGTCTCTTTAATTTGTTTTACTTTTCTTGTTTAATTAATAATTCAATAAAAGTGGCGTACGTGTGTATTGTGTAAGTCAAAATATTTACGCGTCTCCAATGCCTATAAATATAATTCTCCATCGGATGGATTGAATCAACAATCATATCATCAGCTAAGCTAAGGATACGAAAATGAAAAGCCCAATGTGTTTTGTGGATGTGAGACATGATGAGTTGTAAAAAATTGGATATGTATTCATCACAATTTCAGTTATTATAATATTTGTTATTATTAACATTCAATTTTATCCTAAATAGTAAATAGTAATACAATTTCACATATAAGTATTACAATATCTATCATAAGTAACCCTTCATTTTTTTAAATTTAATTTGGTATTAAATTTTCTACACAAAGTATTACAATTTCTTTAATAAGTAACGTTTCATATATAAGTATTACAATATTTACGTTAGAATTACACTTTGTAAGTATCACAATTTCAGCTACAAGTATTACAATATTTATGGCTAGCTAGTAAAAATCATTTTATCGTAAATAGTATCAAAATTTGATATATAAACACTACAATATCTATTATATCATGAGTAACCAGCAATTATCATAGACTTGACCGATTGTGTGACTTGTATAATTTTTGGGTCACACTTGTGTGAGACCGTCTCACGGATCCTTATTCGTGAGATGGGTCGGGTCGAGTCAAATCATCATGCAAATGGCATACTTATATGTGCAAATGTCATACTTATATGCTCAAATATAACACTAATCAATAATACAATTTTTGTTACTTATAAGAGAAAAAGTAATACATTTTTCATAATAAGTAATATTAACAAGTATCCCTTACTTATAAGAGCAAATATAATACTTTTGAGGAAAAATGTAATACTTTTAAATCGAAATGTAAAAATATTGTATTTTCCCTTAAAAGTACTACATTTAGCCTTATAAGTAACAAAAATTTTATTCATAATTAGTATTACATTTGAGCATATAAGTATGACATTTGTACATATAAGTGTTACATTTGTATCTTGACCCGACCGGTCTCATGGTGAGACGGTCTCACACGAGTTTTTGCCATAATTTTTATTATGCAAATAAAGAACTTTATTATTGACTCATATACATGAGAATTAATAAAGAACTTTATTATTGATCAATAATTTAAATTACAAAGTACACAAACAAAGAAATGTATTTTGAAGAATACAAAGAGTATATTTTATTCCTATGACATGAACGATAAAGGATAAATTTGCAATAACAACAATACAAAGAGAGGGCGGGAAACTAAAAAATTTTATTGTAACTATAGCTAGAATGCATGCATATATAAATGTTACATTGTGGCGGCAAGGCAATATAATGAATTATTGGATCAAAGTGGAATAATTCTCTGTTCATTCCTGAAGAAGTTATCTGGATCTACCAAAGCCTTCACTCTGGCAAGCCTATAGAAGTTATTCTTGAAATATTTATAACCCCAATAACTTGCTTGATCTAGGCTGGTTGTCCCGACCAAATTGTTTTGTCCCAGGTCAAGATCCCTGTAATTGGAGTAGGATTCTCTGGGATTGTTGGAAACATAGGGAGTCAAGTAAGCGTAAAACTTCCGAATCCATGAGAGATGCTTCTGAGCCGCCACTTGGCCGACTTCGTCCCATTCATTGGTGTATCCGAGGAAAAATAGGTTACCTGCCCTGTGTGGATAAGGCGTTTCTGAAGGCGAAATCTCATCCATTATCCCTCCATAGGGAATAAGCTGCATTTGCGGTCCGTTGATGTCTTCTTCTTGTAGCTCCGTTTGAGATTGAAGGAGCGGTTGAGTAGGCTGTGGACGGGGAAGTAATAGGTTACGGAGTTGATCCAACTCATCTCCGTTAAGTCGGATTTGGTGACGCCCAATTCTGGAAATCCATTCTGCATCATGGCTAGCAACGCTTCGGATCTTCCCAGGTATAGTGCACTGAACGAACCCTGTACTGTTTTCCCCCATTCCCATTCGTAGTAGTAGTGTTGGTGTTTTGTAGGAGGACTCTGAGGTACAGGTTTCTGTCGGCCTTGTTGGCGAAAAACTGCCATTTATACAATAGGTTGGTTAAGTTTTGTTCCGGGGTTTTGGGAATGTTGAATACGGTGACGGTTTCAGGCACCGGAACCAGTTCCAGTTTCCAGGCGAGTATGATGCCGAAGCTAACGCCGCCGCCGCCCTGATAACCCAGAAGAGATCCTCCCCATGGATTTCCGGTCCAGGATTCTCCCGTTAACATCCATGATTTGGGCGTCAATCACGTGATCCGCCGCCAACCCATATTTTCGCAACAACATCCCGTACCCGCCGCCACTGATGTGGCCACCCGTGCCCACCGTGGGACAAATACCCGCCGGAAAAGCTAAAGTTTAGCTCTTATTAGCAATGGTATAGTAGACTTCACCTAGCGTGGCTCCGGTTTGGACCCACGACGACTTCTCCCCAACGTTAACCTCGATCGACCGGAACTTATTCAAGTCGAGAATGGCAAAGGGGAGGCTGGAAACATAGGAAAGGCCCTCCAAATCGTGGCCGCCGCTTCGGGTCCTGATCTGGATGTTATACTTTCGGGAGCAAATGAGTGCAGCTCGGACGTGGGATTCCCGTAAAGGTGTGATGATGACTACAGGTTTGGGGGTTCCGGGCCCCGTGAACCTGGAATTCTGGGCCGAGAAATTCAGGATGGGCAAGAATGAGGGGCTGTTGGGAGTGTAGACTACCTGGGAGGTGGCATTATTTCTGAGTTTGCTGGAAAGACAGTACACAAAATCTTGATGAGGATTAATGATACTGCAGGCTGCTGGGAAACAAATTAAGGAAAAAATAAATGCTACAACCACACAACACTTTGGGATTTTCATTTTCCTATCCTTAGCTGATGACATGATTGTTGATTCAATATAATGATTTATCCATCCGATGAAGCATTATATTTATAGGCATTGGAGACGTGTAAATATTTTGACTATGAAGATTTTATATGTTACACAATACACGTACGCCACTTCTATTGAATTAATTAAACAAGAAAAGTAAAACAAATTAAACCCGTTTACAAGTGAACATGTAATCCATTGTGCACCTTTAATCTTACTTAATTTTGTGGTTTTTAATTTTTTTGACATGATAAATAATATATATCAATGCCTGCACCACTTCAAACACCTAGTCGTATGATCTTTCTTCTAAACGGTAAATAGGAGTTCACAAGTTCACACAAGGCAGTGGTTCACACTAGAATCGGACTATATATATATATATATATATATATATATATATATATATATATATATATATATATAT
>NC_044924.1:5486180-5491485 GCF_003576645.1 Ipomoea triloba | reverse complement strand
TATATATATATATATATATATATATATATATATATATATATATATATATATATATATATATATATATTCGTGTAAATTTGTCTACAGATTCTCACGACATAGTTCTCACCTAATTCGTGTAAATTTGTCTACAGATTGTCAAAGTGGATACGGATTCTTCGTAGTTAGACGAAGAGATCGATATATTGCCCGCTCAAAATGGATAATGGGTGAATGAGAGATTGATTTTCAAAGTAGACCCATTTGAGATAGAATTTGGGTGGGGAAAAAGTTTAAGTAGCTTTTGTCCCACATTGATTGGGAAAGCAGATTTACACCACTATTTATACAAGGGTCTTTTTATGACTTACTGACTTGTATAGCATAGATATTCTCCTTTGTCTGCAAGGGTGCAAATTATTGAATCCCAAAAGGGGCTGGCCAAATTTGGCCGCGAAAGATCATATTTTAGACTACTGAAGAAGAATGTCTTGGTACACAACTACAAATGTATAATAACTTTTGAGTTTTCTTGTTGAAGAAACATAACAATGACTTTTAGTACCCCAAAAAAAAAAAATCATGACATCTTCTAGAACAAATACAAAAATAACAGAAAATTACTTCATAAATTCAAAGTTGACAATTATCGTTAAAACATGTATAACGTTGGAGATTTATATAGTAATAATTATATGTTTGAGCATTTCAAACATGTTATTAAACTTAAATAATAATTTTCGTATAAAAAAATTAAATAATATTTGGGAGTTGTGAAGTTAAATATTATTTTACGTTTCGATTATTAAGAGTGATATAATATTTGAAAAAAGAAAAAAAGAAAAAGAAATCTTGCATCTCGTGCATGAAGATTATTAACAATATTATTATATTAATAACAATATTACTATTGTAAGCAAATCTACCCGGCTAAATCTTTCCAAAACAACTTGTGCGCATGATTTGACCACTACGAGTATTTGCTCAATTTTTTTTTTTTGGTGCGCATGAGGGGCCGAAGTTCCGTGAGAGAGCTAATAGATCCTCCCGGTAGAAGTACTCGAGCTATCCCGAGCGAGGAACTCCTTAACACCATCCGGAGGGACATTCAAAATGGACGAGTATTGCTCAATACTACATCGAAAGGAATCCTAAGAATTTTATTTGTATCAATTTAATTTTATTATGGGGATAAAAATATATGAGAAGATTTGTTTTCTTTATTTTTTTATTTATAAAAAAAATACAATCACAATCTAAAAATATACATTTATGAAATCTAACTTATGATTCTAGCTGACAAAAAAGCACACGTTTACATTGATGTAAACCATCCTAAATGTTCCCTAACTGTCCCGCTCAAATTAAGAAGGTCAATAAACATAAACATATTTCACGATGAGTCAAATTATAAGCTTTAGGATTACCAAATCAACTGTTTAACCAACTTGTTTAGGATTGTTTCTTTCTTTTTTTTTCTTTTTTTTTTCTTTTTTTTTTCTCTCTCTCTCTCACTCTCTCTTTTCTTACCTACTCAATTTGAGAAATATAATGAATAAAGAGAAAAATCTCTTGAATTAACTTTACTAAATATTTTGACGAGAGAGTAGATTATAATCTCCAAGATTAACTTTATGAAAAGTTAAAATGACAAAGAAAAGAGTGGAAAGTTAAAGTACTATAGTTATAACAGTAAGTTGGAACGATCACGAAAATTTGTTCTAAAAAGTTAATCCAAGAAAGTCTATGTTTACTTCAAGAAACTATTATCTGTTTTCTGTTTTCTAATATTTTTTTCAGTTTTCATTCTCTATTGTCTATTTTCTGTTTTTTTGTTTAGAAAACTTGTTTACTTACACTCATTTTTTCAAATTTCTTTTACTAACATTATAAAATCAACACAAGTGTAATTCTCAATGATTTTAGACCTTGTATTTAAAATATTTTTTTGATACGTTTGGTATAAATAGAATAAATATAATTTTTAATTTTAAATATAATATGGAGTATATGTAATTACGATTTTTAGATTTGATATCCTAATCAAATTTAAATCTGCATATTTAGTTTAGATAATATTAATATCTTTTGAGCTAATATTTAAAATATTTTTAGATATATTCATTGAATGAAATGTATGGGTGTGTGTGCGCGTAATTTTTACTTTGAAGTGATATATATGTGAAATTTAAATATTGAATACTCATACCAAAATTGTATTACAATTTACGATATAACATAATTAAAAATAGCTTAACCAATAATAAATCTATTGAGTTCAATCAAAATCAATCTATTATATTCAAGTTTTAGTTGCGATAATGTGAATAATGTCTAACTTTAAGTATAAGCAAATAAGTCATGTTTATATAATTAAGTAAATGTGAGTAGAAAAGATAGAAGATAGTGATAAGTAAAAGAAGATAATAATAAATGTAATCATAGTAATTAATGAATAAACATGTAAGTAGATAATAGTGAGAATGTGATTGTAGTGGTATATAGTCAAATACATGATAGATGATTCTTTTTTAAATTTAGAAAACAGTTTTTAATAGTTATCCAGATTTCTAGAAAACTGGAAAATGTTTTCAGTTTTCAAAATGAAGAAATGTGGTAGTAATTCTATTCTCTAATTGTCTAATTTTCCATAAAACATGAGAAAATTTCATGTTAGTAAACAAGTAAATTAATATTTTTGTTAATTTATCAACCTTTCATAGCAATCTACTTCTAAACAACGTCTAGAATGAAGCATCATCAAAATACTTACTTTTCGGTGGTACGAAAGCTAACAACTTCTCAATAAACATCTTCAAATATTCATATATATTTTTAACATTGTACATGATGAGTGTCGTTTTCGCGGTGGATGGAAAGAGGTAGGTGCTAAAATGGGAAGAAGTTCCCTAGTATCGTTCTCAAAGGATGACAAGGAGGGAATTCAAGCGGTAAGGGAATTAAGCACAAGAGTGTTTAGTGTTTGAAAGCTAACCCAAACATAGTAAGAAAGGTGCATTAAACATAATGAAAATAAGGAACAAAACGTTGGAAACAATCAATTGGAAAGGAGGATTTGGACCTTGCAACTCATATAGGTATCCTTGATTTCCTAAGATATTAGGCTAGCAACACTTAGATTATGAAAATGAGATAAGGTCACCAACACCACCGCCACTCTCGTGGTCAATGGACTCACTCCTTAGTCCGTAATGTCATCCTTGTGATCATTAGGCTAGGAGAGGCATTTTGTCAAACACGTTATGTGCCTCTTATCTTCCACTTCTCCCTTTTCTCAAAGGTGAGAGGGAAATGTGCTAGGCTAGGCTAAGGAGTAACTCTACTCTCGTAGATGAGACTCCTTCTCCAAACACCTCTCATATAGGTTGATCACCCCTACACAAGAGTCAAAGTGGATCACCACTCACACAATCAAACTCATAATCAAAGCAATTGCAAAACCTAATTGATCAATTCAAAGCTCAAGAATATCCATACAACATTGCTCAATCCAAATCCAAAAAGATCTATCTAATCATACTTGGAATTGAAATAGCAAAATGCAAAAGTAATGACAAGAAATTAAAAGGAAGACTTAGCTAGGAATTGAACTTTGAATTTGAACTTGAACTTTAATCTTGAACTTGAATGTAGATCACAATCTTGCACCAATGGAATTCTTCTCTAATTCTAATCTAAACCTAAGAATTGCAATGTGGAGTGAATTGGGAGAGATCTCTCTAGGCTAATCCTAGAGAGAGAAATATTTTAAAGTGGTCTAAAACTGAAGTGTGATCGATCCCCTGCAAAATGGCTCAATTCCCCTTTTAAATCTCGCCCAACAACTTAAATTTCCGCGATGGACGCACGCTGGACGCGCGTCCACTGCGCGTCCACGGCGTTTCTGCTGCACAGACTTCAACTTCAGAGAACTGTTTGGTGGACGCGTGCTGGACGTGCGCGTCCACTGCGCGTCCATAGCAGACTTTCGCTCTGATTTCCAAACTTCTGCGGGCATAAAATTGGACGCCACCTTGGACGCGCGTCCAGAGCGCGTCCAAGGCCTATTTTGCCTTCCAACTTCAGTTTGTGAATTCTTCTCCGAAACATCGCCATTTCCTGTCTTTAAACACTTCTTTTTACCTACAAAACAATCGGTAAAGTGTGGAACGGGTACTAAGACAATATAAAGCATTTCAAGGTATTTTAAGACTAAACCATTCATAAAAGCCTTAATTTGTATACTAAACGATCCACAAACAACCTTATAAAAGTGGTATCTTTTGCACTTATCAGTACACATTTGAAAAATAATTGTCAACTTTGAATTTATGAAGTAACTTTAATTTATATAATTTCAGTACCTACACGTTCTAGAAGAGATCAGTTTTTTTTTTTTTTTTGGGGGGGGGGGGGGGGGGGGGGTGGATTACTAAACGTCATTGTTATGTTTCTTCAGCAAGAAAACTAGTTATTCTACATTTCTACCAAGACATTCTTCTTCACTATTCAGAGAATCGTGATTATATTCAAAGTCGCCTCCAAATTCGTGGACGAAGTCACGTAACAAAAAAAAAAAAAAACAAAGTCATATGTTCAAATGTTAGAATACAGAATTTTTACATTGCATGCTAACTATTACACACTCGTAAAAATTAAAATATGACAATAATATATAGGTTCAAGTTTCACTGCGAGTCTGCCACCATATCTTAACGTGTGGTCGATGCGATCACACTATTAATTATGTAAGAAAGTACCAATAGTACCTGTTAGAAACGCGAAAAAAAAAAAAAAAAAAAAAAAAAAAAAAAAGAAATGTACCAATTCTCAGCCCTTATTTCGTGTAATTATTAGTTTAATTGTCTATAATTATTATGGTAATTAAAGAATTTTTTTTTGAAAAGGTGGTAATTAAAGAATTAATTGTTATAATTGTCTAATACTCCGTAATTTTTATGAAAAATATTCCGCCAATTCTCATACATTCTTTCGTGTAATTATTAGCTTAATTGATTAATAATTATTATGGTAATTAAAGAATTAATAACAAAAATATTAGTTTAATTGCCTAATAATTATTATGGTAATTATTTTGCCAATTCTCATCCCTTCTTTCGTGTAATTATTAGTTTAATTGTATGGTAATCTCTATATATATTTTTAAACTTAAAGTATAATATAATTGCATATATATAAGTATAATTACTATATAAATGTTATTTCGCACAACCGCACGGGAACCCTTCCTTACATATATATATATATATATATATATATATATATATATATATATATATATATATATATATATATATATATATAT
>NC_044924.1:5407953-5485530 GCF_003576645.1 Ipomoea triloba | reverse complement strand
ATATATATATATATATATATATATATATATATATATATATATATATATATATATATATATATATATAGGACTGTGTTTAGGTGCGAATTACTCGCCTATGAGAGAAGTTAGAACACATGTCATCCGTCCACGTGTCCAGATCTAACGGATTAGAAACACTTATTTAAAAAAAAAACATGATAGATGGCATTTTCATAAATAATTGAACATTTAAGTGCAAGTAAAATATATTACAAGTGCAAGTAGCAGTTCCATATAGTGAATTTAAGTGCAAGTAAATTGTATTACAAGTGCAAGTAAAATGTACACTAAACATGCATCAATACTAAGTGTACCTAACGTTATAACTAATTGCATCTAACATTATAATTAGTTGCACATATGTGTATGAATGTTAAAAAGTAAATTACTTACACTTGTAAGTGAAAATAGGTGCACTTGTATGTGATTTTGAGCACGTACTTAAATATGCAATAATTTTATAAAATCAACGAAAAAACTAAATTTTAAATCTAAACAGTAAATGTTAAACCTTAAGTAGTAAAAAGTGCATGAACCACTAAACCAAATAAAACCAAAAACTCAGTTACAAACTCTAAAATCGAAATCCTAAGTGCAATGTACTTTCGCATTTTTGCAAGTGCAATCTTTTTAATATACTAAATGTACAAATCAAGGAAAGTTTGAGAATTGAATATTTTAGTTTTCAAATTTGCATAGTAATATCGCCACATTTTTTTTTTAAATTTAATTTGATCGGTCTGATTTTTTCAAATGTAAAGCTGATATTAGTTCTTATTTCTCTCATAATGACTTATTCTCATCTCATTTGATTTAATACGTATATAATATTAAGACATAAACTCCAAACATCAAAGCTAATTATATTCGTCTCGCACTTTATGTATAATAGTTTAATTTGCTGCAGACATGATTAGACTACATACGCATTAGGTATATTTATTTCATTATTTCTGTCATTAACCAAAAGTGATTAATTAACTGCAGTCTGAAGCGTACATGCATAATGTACATCAACGCAACTCACATGCCTAGCCTCTCACATTGTGTAGGTAAGGAACCAA
The DNA here is from genome assembly GCF_003576645.1 of Ipomoea triloba. NCBI lineage: Eukaryota > Viridiplantae > Streptophyta > Magnoliopsida > Solanales > Convolvulaceae > Ipomoea > Ipomoea triloba. Next base: position 5,484,445 of record NC_044924.1, on the reverse strand, counting down.
GAAAAAATGTTCAATCTTAATCAAGTTGGTCTTAATATGATAATCATAAGGTTTCGAATTTAGATCATTGTGAAATTTGTTTATTGACCTTCTTGATTTGAGTCGGACAATCATTGAAAACTTAGGCTGGTTACCTTATTGTAAACTTGTGATTGTCTTATGTCAAATAAAGTCACAAGACAGATTTTATTTGATTCATGTACATTTTTAGATAGTGATTGTGAATTTTTTATGTGAAAAAAAAAAACTAAGAAAAAATTTTCCCATATCTTTATGCCCCAAAAAATAAATTGATACAAATAATATCCTTAGGATTTCCTTCGATGTAGTATTGAGCAATACTCGTAGTGGTCAAAACATGTGTACGAGTTGTTTTGGAAAGATTTAGCTAAGTATATTTGTTTACAATAGTAATATTGTTATTAATATGAGGGGTTAACCCAGACAAGTTGTTTAGCCTATTGATTTGGTAATCCTAATATTATAGGTTTGACACTCAAATGAGCAATTTATTTTTTATTCAAATTTTAGATAAATAAATTATACCATTATTAAAATTTAATAGATATGCCAGCTACAAATCTACAATGTGCCAGCTCCCTTTAGTTTTTTCTTGGTCTGCACTTCATCAATTTCAATTCACTTTTTTCATAATAATCAATTACTCCAAAATAATCTATATTTTAAAAAAGAACTAAAACAGGAAAAAAAAAATCAATATTTCATTCAAAGAACATGTACCTGAAATTTTATTGGGAGCAATGATTATTTGATCTTTAATTATTTACCGAAGCTAAAACAATGTCTTCATAATATTTTTGTATTTATTATATAAACATTAAAGAAAATATATATATGAAGAGGTGTAAAAGACTCGTTATTTTTATTGATAAATTGTCTTGGAAATTTGGAATAGCTATATATTATCAAGAGACAAGAGAAAGAATATGCATTGTTTGGGTAGCTTCTTTTGATTTGATACTGTTATATTTTTAGACTATCAAGGCAATTACTATGAAACAACATTATATGATAATAGAGACTTTTGAGAAAATATGTAGATCACGTCAATATTCAAGTCGTTATTTTATCGAAAAATAAAATATGATATTCTTATAAAAGTCATTCATTTTTGTTGCAAGTGACAATTTGTCATTAATTGACATTTCAAATAACCAAAAAAGAAATAGTCTAAAAAAATAGTCACATCATGACAAAAAAAATTTGTTTGATATTTTTAGATATGAGAAACATTTCCTTTGATGATAAGATATTTGACCAACAAAGAGGATGTGTTGTTTTTATTTTTCTTTCTTTCCCTCTTTGTTTGTTTGTTTTCTTTTTTAGGTAAATTTGCATGCAATATGTGACTGAATAATTTAGCATTTAATTACTTTTTCTATTGATAAATTAATATTTCACTTAAAATATTAATTTCAATAAATCTTTATCCTCAACGTCAGGATTGTTAACTCACATAATCTTTCTTTAACTTATTGAATCGGTTTAGGATTATGTAATTAAAATAATTTGTTTTCACATTTAAAAAATTTTATTTTCTATACACACAAAATTCTATATAAAGTATTTTAAAACTTTGATTTATGGAAAAGTTCACAAACACTGTTCAAATGTGTGAAACACACATTGTAACCTAAATGTTTAATCATCATGTAATTAGTTGATGATATAACCACAAATCACAATCGTAATTAGAGTTCACGACCATAAAGTTTATCAAAGCAGATCATTATATATTTAAATTCTCAATATACATAATTTACCAACATGGAAATTTTTTTCTCTTTGGAAAAAATTTCGAAGAAAATGTGAAGTATTATGTGAAATGATATGATTCCAAGTATGAACTTACTATAGGAAAGAAAGCATGCGCTGAGGAAAATTATTTGAATTGAGAGTATGAAAAAGCATGCATACATTGTCTTGTTTTGGATTAAGTACATACTAAGATTTAAGATAATTTGAAAGGGTCAAAATTACATAATTTAAAAAATTCGAAGTTGCAAATGATATCGAATAATATAAGCAAGAAGAAGGCAGATAAAATTGTAATTACATTAGATATATAATATTAAGTTCCTTAATCAGGTGAGAACCATGTCCTCCAACCCATTGATCTAGTAGATCTAACGGTTGAAATAAACAAAATTGTGTAATATTTATGAAAATGACCCCACTCATTTTAAAAGTTTATAATATTTATGAAAATGACCCCGCTCATTTTTTACTTGATTTCTCATCCATCAGATCTTGCAGATCAATGGTTTAGATTTGTCCTCACATCCACACCTAAAGAATTGTTCTCACCAGAATAATCCTTAATCGGGTGAGAACCATGTCCCAGGTGAGAACGTAAGGACAAATCCAAACCATTGATCTTTTATTTTAAATACTACTAACTCTATTACAATGCAGTATATGTTCATAACTACTTTCTCAACCTATTGAAGCACAAGAGTCAGTATTGCCTTCACTAAGGCTCGAACCCACCACCTCCCGTATAAAGGGAAGGCAAACCATTGATCTAATAGATCTAACGATTGAAATAAACAAAATTTTGTAATATTTATGAAAATGACCCCGCTCATTTTTTACTTGATTTCTCATCCATCAAATCTTATAGATCAATGGTTTAGATTTATCCTCACATCCACACCTAAAGAATTGTTCTCACCAGAATAAAAATCTATATTAATATAATAACATTTTGAATGATTCAACATGGAAGAAACCAAGAAATAATAAAATATAAATTTTTGTAGTTGAATTACTGCCGGTCTTGAGTGGATTCATTTGGCCATGGCTACTATATGCGTGACTTTTAAAATGTGTCCATTTATTTGTATTATTGGATAAGTCATAGGAGAAAAATTTTCCATTAATTCTTTTCTATAACTTAATAATGTGAATTACCTAGAGGACGTTTGGTATGCAGAAAAGTTTAAACTTTCTTAGTAATTTAAAAGATAGGAAAAGTATTCTGATATTTGGTGCATTCTTTGACTTAGAAAAGTTCAGATTAATGAAAATCACATTCCATGATATCAAGTAAAGTAAATCTCACTTACGAGAGGTAAGATACTTTGTCTCTTACATCATTACACATTGTTTATCAAACAAATTTACATCTATGTACATTGTAACACCCCAATTTTCACATCTGGGATTTATTACAAAATCCTAATATTACAATACATTGCGGAAGCGTCTAACCAGCAGAAAACTCGGTGTTACCGCCACGCTCAGGTATCTCTCCTATACCCAAACGTTAAGGCTAAACTTACAACATCGACATCCACTCCCATCTTGTTTAGAGCTCATCGGGCTACTAGAGTCCACACTAATCTGCATCTAATAAAGGACACAATGAAGTGTAGTTAGCACGACGGCTAAGTAAGAAAATCCATTTGTCACTTAAAAGTAGACAAAGGTTTGAAAACATTTTTAGTTTAGAAGTTTTAAAAAAAATCATTTTCATGTCCTTTCAGACAAGTTTGCAAAACTTTCATTTCCAAGAATTTCATCATTTGCAAATAGAACCGCAGCTCTAATGCTCATAATAATCTGAACCGCAGCCCAGAGTAACAATAATTTTCATAGTCAAAAATTCACTTAGTTTCCCTTGAGTAAGCACGAGGCTTTCTTTTTTTCATAACTCCATCTCTTCTCAGCGAATAGACTTCGCTCTGTAGTATGAATTGATCATACAAACCTCGGGCCATGGCATTTCCAGCCTTCCCGTAGGTCTCCTTATCCCAACCTAGGGCCATGGCACTCCAGCCCTCCCGTAGGTCCACCCTTATTCCAACCCCGGGCCGTGGCATTTAAGCCTTCCCATAGGTCCCCACCTTATTCCAGAAACTAAGGGTTTGAAAACATTTTCCTTCCTTCAGTTTTTCTTTCTTAAATCATTTCTTTTGGACATATTTCACAAATGAGTCCAATATTTGATATCGGCTACCTCTTTAGCCCCTGAAGGATTTTCAAACATCATTTTCTCAAACAATAAGGTTTTGACAACCTTTATATCAAAATAGCATACGTTTTTCAACGTAAGTTTTCATAAACATTTTTGGATACACTTCATATGTCCATCTCACACTTAAAATCAACCAACATCCTTAACTATCGTCCTCAACAACTTCCACTATGATCAACACCATTAGATCATAACTTGAGGATATCGTACATCCAAATATATATAAATTCTAATAGGTAAGGTCATTGCCTAACCATAACCCAAAAATCATGAGATTATCATTTAATCTCTATCATTAATCCATGTCCTTAGCATCACCTGATCACCATTAACTCACTAACTACCTCACAATTATCACTAACACATCCATAATCATACTAAGCATAATTCAGAAAATTTCAGCTTGGCGCAGTCCGAAAGATTGAGCCGGTAAAAATAGTTCCCGAACTCTTTTTCACTTGAAATTTTTATGGTAGAACCCCAACTTATAGGACTTGATGTCCGTCAAAAGTTTTGGTCACTTTGATCCACGAATAAACACAGAAAATTCCCTTTTTGCCCTTGGTCCGAAATATTTTTCTCTCCGTCCAGTTTTGGGAAAAATTCCGAAAACTATACTTATACTACTCCGATCATTATGAAATTTTATATGTAGGTTCTACACTTGTTGAACTACATATCTACAAAAAATGGAGTCAAAATACCTTACCAACTTTTCCCAGAAATTCACGGAAGTCACTGCCAGAGACTAGCTTGATTTTACTTCAATATTTTCACAAGTATAAGCCCATATGGACATAAATACAACATATACAAGCATACCCAAGCTATGAACATGTATACAAAAAATATCCCCAAAGCTCCAAAAACACCATATTTCAACCAAAAATCAATTATCCAAATTCAAGTGACTAATTCCAACTTAAGGGAATTCCTTACCTCAATAGAAACTTTTAAACCAAAGTAGTTGCTAGCTCCTTTCTTGAATTCAAAGACCTTAAGAATATTATCACAATAACAATATTTTCATGCACTAAACATCAACACATGAATTCTAGAGATGATTTAATCCAACAAGGTTCAAGATCTTACCTACACTTGTACACTTGGGTTGGAAAAGCTTGGGAGCTCTTAGATCACAAAGGAGGACTAAATCTATTTTTTTTTTTCTTCTTCCTAAGGGTGTAGCCGAAATGAGAGAGGGAGAGAGATGATCTTGGTGTGATTTTGTTCTTGATCTACAAGCAACAAGTGCAATTGCACCATACCTCTTATGACATAGCATTTAATGATCCAATCTTAGGCTAAGATTTGGTTGCCACTTGTCATCACCCTATGGAGTCTCTAGGAAGATCACAACTTAATTGGCCAGTTTATGCTTAAATCAGATGAATGTTCGGAGGATTATAACTTAATTTGGGAAAATTCTAATACCAAAATTATCCTAAAAATAATCCCGTCGCAAATCACCAAATTTGGGAATTTTTCGGTCTCTCGCGAATTATAGGTACAGAGTCCGTAACAATTCATCCCTTACAGTCCATTTAAAATTTTCTTGAACTAACTAGAAGTTCAGGCTTAATCGTATGATATTTAATAATCCCAATTCTAGAAAATTCGAACTGAATCTATATCCTTAAAATTTTCTCGGTTCGTGACCGGTGCGTAGTTCGCAGCCTATCGATAACTAATCCTTAAAAAAATTATTTCGAGCATCAAACCGTCTTCTCTTAAATGTCATAACTTAAAGACCTATTTTCCGAACCTCAAACTTATCGGAAAATACGAGGGGTTACATACATAGTTAAAGTTTTCCGTAATTTATTTTGCAATATGATTCATTACATAACTTTAGAAGGTAGTTAAACTTTCTGATCACCTTTTTAGGTTCCAAGTTCCAACTTATCGTTATAACTTTAGAACTTTAACTTTCTGTTCATTTCTTTGCCATTTTAACTTTTCATAATGTTAATCTAGGAGATTCTACTTTCTTGTCAAAATCTTTAGTAAAGTTAATTCAAGAGATTTTTCTATTTCTTCGTTTCTCAAATTGAGTAGGTAAGAAACCCAAAAAAAAAAAATTAAAGAAAAAAAAAAGAGGACAATTATCCTAGCCAAGTTAGTTAGACAGTTGATTTGTTAATCCTAAAATTTATAATTTGACTCATTGTCAAACCTTTTTATTGACCTTCTTAATTTGAGTGGGGCAGCTATGAACATTTAGGCCCTGTTTGGTAAATGACTGTTGGCTGTTTGGGTTAGAAGGTATGATTTGTTGATAATATTAGCTGATTGTAGAAAGTTGTTTGATAAATTAGCTGTTAGCTGATAGCTGATTGTTATAATTTCTTTTCTCAAAAAGCTAATTGAAAAGACTGCTTTGAGTAGCTAATATGGATTAATTATCCAATGTATTATATTGTATGTAAAGTATGAAATCAATGGAAGAATTTAGGCCAAATCATCTCTTTTATTTATTGATCTTGAGTCCATTAGAGAGAAGAGAGAGCTAGGCCATTTAGGATCTCTTTAGAGAGAAGGAGAGAAAGGGAAAAAAGTCCTTAACTTGAAGGGCTAGGGTCCCTTATATAGGCCCCCTAGACCCGTACCCGATACCGTATAAACGCCAAAAATACGTATAGCGGTAATCCCAGGATATATTCCCTATCAGTAGCCTTTTGAATTTTAGCATTTTGGAGTTACAAAAAGCTTATTAACCAAACAACTAATAGTGGTCAAATAAGCCAAAATTGGTTGATAGACTAATTATTTACCAAACAGGACCTTAGGCTAGTTTACCCCATTATTATAAACTTGTGATCCTTTGTCAGTTAGAGTCACAAGTTAGATTTCATCAATGTATATTTTTAGATTGCAATGAAAACAAGCCTTCTCATATATTTTTATCCCCATAATAAAATTAAATTGATACAAATAATATTCTTAGGATTCCTTTTGATGTAGTATTGAGCAATACTCTAGTGGTCAAATCATGTGCACGAGTTGTTTTGGAAAGATTTAGCTGGGTAGATTTTTTTTTTACAATAGTAATATTGTTATTAATATTCATGCACGAGATGCAATATTTCTCTTTCTTTTCTCAAATATTAAATCTCTTAATAATTTTAAAAAAAAAATAACTCTTAATAAAATTTTCTCTAAACATAAAATAATATTTAACCTCACAATTCTTAAATATTATTTAATTTTTTTTCTATGAAAATTATTATTTATTTAATAACACGTTTGAAATGCTCAAACATACAATTACTATATAAATCTCCAACAGCACGTTTGGTTCACGGAATGAATTTGGAGGGAATATGAATGCTATTCCACAAGGAATGGAATAGGTAAGGAATAGAATATAAATTATATAATATTGTTTGGTTCGTTGAAGGAATAGACTTTAAGAATTGTATTCCAGTGTTTGGTTGGTTAAAGGAATGGAAATGGAATAGGTTTTAAAGACATAAATACCCTTATACAATAATAATAATAATAATAATAATAATAATAATAATAATAATAATAATAATAATAATAAGGGTCACACTTGTGTGAGACGGGTCGGGTCGGGTCAAAGCACCATGCAAATGTCATACTTATAGGTGCAAATCTCATACTTATATGCTCAAATATAACACTAATCAAAAATACAATTTTTGTTACTTATAAGATAAAAAGTAATACATTTTTCATAATAAGTAATGTTGACAAGTGCCTCTCACTTATAAGGTCAAATATAATACTTTTGAGGAAAAATGTAATACTTTTAAATCGAAATGTAAAAGTATTATATTTTCCCTTAAAAGTATTACATTTACCCTAATAAGTAAAAAAAAAAATTTATTCATGATTAGTATTACATTTGAGCATATAAGTATGTCATTTGTGCATATAAGTTTTATATTTGCATCATGACCCGACCCGTCTCACGGTGAGACGGTCTCACACAAGTTTTTGCCTAATAATAATAATAATAATAATAATAATGATGATGATAATAATTGACAACTCATATAAACAAATACACATGTGTGTGTGTATGCATAATAATAATAATAATAATAATAATAATTATTATTATTATTATTATTATTATTATTATTATTATTATTATTATTTTGTGTGTGTTTATATATATATATATATATATATATATATATGTATATATATATGTATGTATGTATGTATGTATGTATGTATGTATGTATGTATGTATGTATGTATTGATAGGTAAAGATTATAATTAATTAAATATATACATTTATATAATACATTATATTTATTAAATATAAATATTAAATAATGTACAAAGGGTATTTTTGGTATTTATCATGCAAAAGCTATTCCCAAGAGAATGGGAATAGCTAATACCATAGGCCCCCAAGGAATGGCTTTTCCCTTTGCAAAGGTAACAGCTCATTCCTTGGAATGTCATTCCCATGATAAAATGAACAAAACAAACAATGGAATAGGTCATTCCAAGGAATGCTATTCCATTCCTAACCAATTCCATGAACCAAACATCCCACAACATTATACACGTTTGAAAAATAATTATCAACTTTGAATTTATGAAGTAATTTGTATTTGTTCTAGAAGATATCATGATGTTTGTTGTTTTTTTTGGGTACTAAAAGTCATTGTTATGTTTCTTCAACAAGAAAACTCAAAAGTTATTCTACAGTATTCACAGAATCATGATTCAAAGTCGCCTCCTATTATTATATATTAACACTTCATTTCTCCTTTTCATTTTCTCCCACCCAAAAAAAAAAAAAAAAAAAAAAAAAAAAAAAAAACCCTCTCTAATGCTTATAACTTATAGCCAAATTTATGGACGAAGTCACGTAACCAAAAAAGTCATATGTTCAAATGTTGGTGGAATACAGAATTTGTACATTGCATGCTAACTAATACACACCGGTAAACATTAAAATATGATGTCCTTAATCAGGTGAGAGCTATTTCTTAGGTGAGAATTGTAGACAAATCAACATCATTGATCTAGTAGATCTAATGGTTGAAAATAAACAAAACTTTTGTAATATTTATGAAAATAACCTTGCATATTTTAAAAATTAATAATATTTATAAAAATAATCCAGCTCATTTTTTTTACTTCTTCTCATCCATTAGATCTTGCTGATCATGGTTTGGATTTGTCCATAAGTTCTCACATGAACATTGATACTTATATGGTTAAGATTATATATACACGCAGAAGAGTATAAGATAACATTAAGATATAAACTCCATACATCGAGATGACTCTTTGCACGTGAACCATTCCATATATATATAGTCCGGTTCGGATGTGTGAACTCCTATCAACCGTTTAGATGAAAGATCTAACGACCTAGGTGTTTGAAGTGGTCATCATGTCAAAAGATTATAAATCACAAAATTAAGTAAGATTAAAGGTGCATGCACAATGTGGATTACATTTTCGATCACTTGTAAACAAAAGTCTCTTTAATTTTTTTTACTTTTCATGTTTAATTAATTCAATAAAAGTGGAGCACGTGTATTGTGTAACCTATAAAATCTTCATAGTCAAAATATTTACGCGTCTCCAATGCCTATAAATATAATTCTCCATGGGATGGATAAATCATTATATTCAATCAACAATCATATCAGCTCAGGATAGGAAAATGAAAACCCCAAAGTGTTGTGTCGTTGTAGCATTTATTTCCATTGTTTTCTCCTTAATTTGTTTCCCAGCAGCCTGCAGTAGCATTCATGCCCATCAAGATTTTGTGTACTGTCTTTCCAGCAAGATCAGAAATAATGCCACCTCTCAGGTAGTCTACACTCCCAACAGCCCATCATTCTTGCCCATCCTGAATATGTCCGCCCAGAATTCCAGGTTCACGGGGCCCGGAACCCCCAAACCTGTAGTCATCATCACACCTTTACGGGAATCCCACGTCCGAGCTGCACTCATTTGCTCCCGAAAGTATAACATCCAGCTCAGGACCCGAAGCGGCGGCCACGATTATGAGGGCCTTTCCTTTGTTTCCAGCCTCCCCTTTGCCATTCTCGACTTGATCAAGTTCCGGTCGATCGAGGTTAACGTTGGGGAGAAGACGGCGTGGGTCCAAACCGGAGCCACGCTAGGTGAACTCTATTATAGCATTGCTAATAAGAGCGACACTTTAGCTTTTCCGGCGGGTATTTGTCCCACGGTGGGCACGGGTGGCCACATCAGCGGCGGCGGGTACGGGATGTTGTTGCGAAAATATGGGTTGGCGGCGGACCACGTGATTGACGCCCGAATCATGGATGTTAACGGGAGAATCCTGGACCGGAAATCCATGGGGGAGGATCTCTTCTGGGCTATCAGGGGCGGCGGGGGCGCTAGCTTCGGCGTCATACTCGCCTGGAAACTGGAACTGGTTCCCGTGCCTGAAACCGTCACGGTATTCAACATTTCCAAAATCCCCGAACAAAACTTAACCAACCTATTGTATAAATGGCAGTTTTTCGCCAACAAGGCCGACAGAAACCTATACCTCAGAGTCCTCCTACAAAACACCAACACTACTACTACCAATGGGGGGATAACAGTAGAGGGTTTGTTCAGTGCACTATACCTCGGAAGATCCGAAGCCTTGCTAGCCATGATGCAGAAAGGATTTCCAGAATTGGGCGTCACCAAATCCGACTTAACGGAGATGAGTTGGATCAACTCCGTAACCTATCACTTCCCCGTCGACAGCCTACTCAACCGCTCCTTCAATCTCAAACAGAGCTACAAGATCAAGTCCGACTACGCCAAACGCCCCTTTACCCCCCAAACTTTCCAAGGGATGTTAGAACTGTTTAAAGAAGAAGACATCAACGGGCCGCAAATGCAGCTTATTCCCTATGGAGGGATAATGGATGAGATTTCGCCCTCAGAAACGCCTTATCCACACAGGGCAGGTAACCTATTTTTCCTCGGATACACCAATGGATGGGACGAAGTCGGCCAACTGGCGGCTGAGAAGCATCTCTCATGGATGCGGAAACTTTACGATTACTTGACTCCCTATGTTTCCAACAATCCCAGAGAATCCTACTCCAATTACAGGGATTTTGACCTGGGACAAAACAATTTGGTGGGGACAACCAGCCTAGCTCAGGCAAGTTCTTGGGGATATAAATATTTCATGAATAACTTCTATAAGCTTGCCAAAGTGAAGGCTTTGGTAGATCCAGATAACTTCTTCAGGAGTGAACAGAGCATTATTCCACTTTCATCTCCACTCTGACCGAATTCATCATTGCCGACACAACATTTATATATGACTCTTCTGCATTCTAGTTACAATAAAATTATTCAGTTTCCCTCTCTTTGTATTGTTGTTATTGCAAATTTATCCTTTATCATCCATGCATGTCATAGGAATAAACACATACTCTGATCTTTGTATTCTTCAAAATACATTACTTTGTTTCTGTACTTTGTAATTTAAATTATTGTTGATCAATAATAAAGTTTTTTATTCTCATGTATGTGAGTCAATGATAAAGTTCTTTATTCGCATAATAAAAATTATACAAGTCACACAATCGGTAAGTCTATGATAATTGCTTGTTACTCATGATATAAATTATAATATATATTACAAAACTTTTAGTACCATCCAGTTTGAAATAAATCAACTATTAATTATAATAGATATTGTAGTGTTTATATATCAAATTTTGAGTAAATTTCATTTTTGGTCTTAGATTTATGGGTGACAATTCACTTTTAGTCCTTTTTTATTAGAACAACATCATTTGGTACTAGTATTATTGCGGCATGATCATTTTTAGTCCTTCATAAAAAAAAATCTTCGAAATATCGTCAAATACAAAGACATTTTAATCTTTTTTATACAAAGTATGTTGAACCGCTGTATTTTTTATGTTTTTTTTTTTTTTGAAAACATCCATAATTGAAGAGCGAAATGCCCTTGTATTTAACGATATTTTAACTGTTTTGTTGATAAAGGAAAATAGTTATGTCACAATAATATTAGGACCAAAAGTGGATGTTCTAATAAAAATGGACTTAAAGTGGATTGTCACCTATAAATCTAGGACCAAAAATGGAATTAACTCTCAAATTTTGATACTATTTAGGATAAAATGATTTTTACTAGCTAGCGATAAATATTGTAATACTTGTAGGTGAAATTGTGATACTTACAAAGTGTAATTCTAACGTAAATATTGTAATCCTAGCCGCTGGTATTCCATCATTCGTTGTGGTCTGTTCTCATGGAGTCTTGATTTTTATTTTGATTATTATCTTGGTGAAGAAAACGGGCTATTTGTCCGATTTTGTCGCACATCGTAGTCAGGGAGTAATCTAGAAGATATCTAAGAAAGATTAAGAAGAGTCACACAAGTGCTATAAGATATCACTGTCATATTTCATGTGTTATGCGCAGTATACACTTTAGAATATATCTTAGATAAGGCAAAAACTTGTGTGAGACCGTCTCACCGTGAGACGGGTCGGATCGGATCGGACCAAGATGAAAATGTAATACTTATACGCACAAATGTCATACTTATATGTTCAAATATAATACTAATCAGAAATAAAAATTTTGTTACTTATAAGGGTAAATGTAATACTTTTAAGGGAAAATACAATACTTTTATATTTCGAATTAAAAGTATCATATTTTGCCTCAAAAGTATTATATTTTCCCTTATAAGTGAGGGGTACTTGTCAACATTACTTATTATGAAAATATAATACTTTTTCTCTTATAAGTAACAAAAATTGTACTCCTAATTAGTATTATATTCAAGCATATAAGTATGACATTTGCACATATAAGTATGACATTTGCATGATGCTCCGACCCGTCTCACGGGTAAGGATCCGTAAGACGGTCTCACACAAGTGTGACCCCTTAGATAAAATTTTTAGTTTTGTTTCCTTACTAGTTCTGATCAACATACAACATAAATATAATATTGGTTGATATTTTGTAAAAAATCGCAATTTTTACATTAAAAATAAATAATGGACCGTAAGTTGGTTAGAATTTTCTTCAATTCTAACATATAATATTGAATGAAAATTCTGATAAACACGCCATGTTGGATAATAAAATCCACATGTAATACTAATTAATTTCATTTGTAATACTAGTTAAACTATTATGTATTGCGAGGACAACTAGATTCCTATTTCAAATCAGACGAAAAGATTGACAGATACTTTATACTAAGCATGCAGCATGGCGCGTGCTACCGGTAGAATTAATCCAAACACAAATTAACCTCAGATTAGAGCTGAGTTTGCAAACAACATAAATTTCTGCTATCAAACTGGAGATGAAACTGGAAGGCTCTGTTCATCCCTAAAGAAGTTATTTGGATCTACCAAAGCCTTCACTCTCGCAAGCCGATAGAAGTTATTCAAGAAATATTTGTACCCCCAAGGCGTTTGGTTGGAAGGAATTTAAATTTCATTCCCACTTAATTCTGAAACCAACTAAATTCCTTCTTTTGGTGGTAGGAAATTGGAATTCCCTCATTTTCATGGAATTAGAATCTCATGCCCCCTTGGATTTTATTTCCATGAATTTTAGGAATAAAAAATATACTCATGAGACAAAATTACCCCTCTCTTTTTTAACCTAAGATTGGTATATGACATTCTCTTTTAGCTAATACCGTCAACAGGAGCGGTCTATTGTCCTTCTAAGTCAAAATTTTCGATAAATAAATTATACCTTTAATAAAATTTAATAGATATATGGAGCAATTTTCTAATTATAATTTTCACAGTACACTAAAATTAAATTACAACATAAATAAGTAATTAACCTTATAGTGCTTAATCATATGAAAACAAAATATAATTGAAGACCAAATAATTCAATATTAAAACGTTGACATAAATTGGTTTAATTCTGGCAAAGATGTTGAGCTAGCCCTTTCAACATATAATAATATTTGTTTTTATTATATAAACATTAAAGAAAATATAATGAGGTGTAAAAGAATACGCCGTCGTATTTTTATTGATAAATTGACTTTCTATATTTTGCATGGAAATTTGGAATAGCTATATAATGTCAACTGTCAAGGTCTCTTGACAAAAGAGAGAATACAATATGCATTGTTTGGATAGCTTCTTTTTATTTTATATTATTATATTGTTAGACCATGCATCAACACAATTAGTTTGAAACAACATTAAATAATAATAATAGATACTGTTTTGAAAAAATATGTTGATAACGTCAATATTCAAGTCGTCATTTTAATGAAGAACAATTGATGAAGTAGTCTTTTGGGTGAGTGGATGTGTAAGAGGGTGTCCTTACACCGGATATCGTTCTCACAAGGATTAGCGATATTAGTAGAGCTTTAGTGTTCCAAGCATAAGATACTAATGTTCCTTATGAAAATCTAGCTAAATCGAAGGGTTGATTTGGATACAAACACAATCTCGAACAACAAACTATAATGAAAACAATTGATAATAAAGTGGATGTAGATAGGAACTAAAGGTAGGTCAAGATATTGAAACCAAATTGGGGACCAAAAGATGATAGATGTCATATAATAATAGGGAAGCCTCTCTCAAAGTCATCCCACACTCCTAAAACATTCAAAGACATTCTCATGACTCAAGAATGTCTAAGAGGCATTTCATCAAACACTTGGTGTACATAACATCACACACTCCCCTTTTTTCAAAGGTGAAGTATGGTTGATCAACTCCTTCAACTAAGATTAGGTTGTCACTCCCTAATCAGGACTCAAATAATCATGTCAATCAACAACATCAAAGTCATGTCTCAACTTTCATTAACCAATTCAAAATCATCCATCAAATACCTAGCCTACATCCCTACCTCCCTCCAAGGAGAACTAATCACACATAAGCATAATGAAAAATAACACAAGATTCATAATCAACAAGGAATTCCATAACAAACACAAGATAAAGATCAAAGCAATAAAATAAGAAAGTAAATTGCAAGAAATGAAATAAAGAGAAGAAAAACTTATCTAGTGAAAATGGATATGAAATCCTTGAAATCCAAGATTTCAAAATGTTTAGGAACCTAAATATAAGTTTAATCTAACCTAAAAATATCAAAGAAAATGAAAGAGAGAAGCTAGGGTTCTAAAATGAGTCGGAACCAAGTTAAAATGGCTGGTTAAATACAAGCAAGGGAGGCTGGCCACGGGTGTGGCCGAGCCCGTGGACAGAAACACGGGCATACTGCCCAGTGGCCACGGGCATACTGCCCAGTGGCCACGGGCGTGGCCAGACCCGTGGCCACAATTGCGGCCACCTGCGGGAAGGATTTCTGTGCACATTGTCCATCTTCTAGGCTAATTTTCACCCCTAAATCCTTTGAATTAGCGTTTGTTGTCTTCATCAAAGTTGTAGCCCTTCAAGTTAGCTTTCCAATTATATAAAAATCACTTGATTTGGACATTCCTACACAGATATGATAAAAAAAAAAAAAAAAAAAAAAAAAAAAAAAAACGAGCAGTGGACTAATTGTGCGGGAATCTCAACTTCTTGCTCTTTTGCTCCAATTTTGCCTTTGTTTGTCCAAATGACCAAGACCATTAAAAGCACCACTCTTTGGTTCTTCAAGAGGTATTTCTCTCATCTTCATAGTTTCTTCTAAGCTCCCATTGACTCTACATGCATTCAAATTGCTCCAAAAATCATCGAATTCATCTAAGTCATCAAGAATTATATGATTCCAAGTATGAACTTACTATAGGAAAGAAAGCATGCTCTGAGGAAAATTATTTGAATTGAGAGTATGAATAAGCATGCATATATACATTGTCTTGTTTTGGATTAAGTACATACTAAGATTTAAGATAATTTGAAAGGGTCAAAAGTACATCATTTGAAAATTTTGAAGTTGCAAATGTTATCGAATAATCTAAGCACAAAGAGGCAGGCAGATAAAATTGTAATTACATTAGATATATAATATAACAACATTTTGAATGATTCAACATTGAATTTAATTGCATTTAGACTTATTGGTGTTTTGGTCGATATATCAGAAATTGCCCGTAAACTGTAAACCCACTAAACCGAGTAGAAGAATCCAAGAAATAATAAAATATAAATTTTCAATGGTTGAATTACTGCCGGTCTTGAGTGGCTTCATTTGGCCATGACTGCGTGACTTTGAAATTGTGCCCATTTATTTGTATTAGTGGGTAAGTCATAGGAGAAAAATTTTCCACTAATTATTTTTCTATATAACTTAATAATGTGAACATTTAGAGGAGGTTTGGTAGAAAGTTTGAATTTTTCTAGAAATTTAAAAGATTGGAAAATTATTCTGGTACAATTTTTTTCTTGGAAAAGTTCATGTTAATGGAATTCACATTCCATGATGTAAATCTTACTTGAAGATATATTAGATTCTTTTTCCAGGTGACCGAAAATCTACTAATTTTATTCAATTACGTATTTATCATTTTTTGGTCTAAGTTAAAAGTTTCTTCTAAATATAAAAAATTTCTCTCTCTCTCTATCTATATATATATATATATATATATATATATATATATATATAGGATCAGATGCAAAAGCTCTCCCATGTAAAACATGCGGATTACTCTTGCTAAAATCAACAGCACAGAATAAAGATAAATTTGTTTTAAAAAATGGTGACATTATAGTAATTTTGCGTACTGTTGAAAACTTGATGTGCATATTTTCAAATCTTAAGGTGCTTCATTTTAACACTTAAGGTGCGTCAACTTGAAACTTAAATGGCATGATTTTGAACCTTTAAGGTGCATTAGTTCCACAATGGTAGGAGGAGAATGCATTCAGTTCCACGAAGCACTTTTTTTATTTTTTAAAATTTCCTTTATTTGAGCTGTTTGATCAAGATTAGATCAACAACTCAAATCTCATTTCATCTTTCACCTGGAAAATCTTTGCACGTGAACCATTCCGTATGTGAACTTGTGAACTCCTATAGTCTAATCTACCGTTTTGATGAAAGATCATATGATCGAGATGTTTGGAGTGGTGCAGTGATATATATTTACTATGCCAAAAAAATTATAAACCAAAAGATCGATCAAGTAAGATTAACCGACCACAATAGGTTCATTTGTAAACGGAAGTCTTTGTTGTTTTTTTTCTTTTAATTAATTCAATAAAAGTGGCGTACGTGTATTGTGTAACATATATATATATATAAATCTTCATAGTCAACAACTCCGATCCCACCTAAAAAATTTCCGCGTCTCCAATGCCTATAAATAGAATTCTCCATCGGATGGATAAATCATCATATTGAATCAACAATCATATCAGCTAAGGATACGAAAATGAAAAGCCCAATGTGTTTTGTGGTTGTAGCATTTATTTTTTCCTTAATTTGTTTCCCAGCAGCCTGCAGTAGCATTCATGCTCATCATCAAGATTTTGTGCACTGTCTTTCCAGAAAGCTGAGAAATAATAATGCCACCTCTCAGGTAGTATACACTCCCAACAGCCCATCATTCTTGCCCATCCTGAATCTCTCTGCCCAGAATTCCCGGTTCACGGGCCCGGGAACCCCCAAACCTGTAGTCATCATCACACCTTTACGGGAATCCCACGTCCGAGCTGCACTCATTTGCTCCCGAAAGTATAACATCCAGCTCAGGACCCGAAGCGGCGGCCACGATTACGAGGGCCTTTCCTTTGTTTCCACCCTCCCCTTTGCCATTCTGGACTTGATCAAATTCCGGTCGATCAAGGTTAACGTTGGGGAGAAGTCGGCGTGGGTCCAAACCGGAGCCACGCTAGGTGAACTCTATTATACCATTGGTAATAAGAGCGACACTTTAGCTTTTCCGGCGGGTATTTGTCCCACGGTGGGCACGGGTGGCCACATCAGCGGCGGCGGGTACGGGATGTTGTTGCGAAAATATGGGTTGGCGGCGGACCACGTGATTGACGCCCGAATCATGGATGTTAACGGGAGAATCCTGGACCGTAAATCCATGGGGGAGGATCTCTTCTGGGCTATCAGGGGCGGCAAATCCATGGGGGAGGATCTCTTCTGGGCTATCAGGGGCGGCGGCGGCGCTAGCTTCGGCATCATCTGGGCTATCAGGGGCGGCGGCGGCGCTAGCTTCGGCATCATACTCGCCTGGAAACTGGAACTGGTTCCCGTGCCTGAAACCGTCACCGTATTCAACATTTCCAAAACCCTGGAACAAAACTTAACCAACCTATTGTATAAATGGCAGTTTTTCGCCAACAAGGCCGACAGAAACCTCTACCTCAGAGTCGTCCTACAAAACACCAACACTACGAATGGAGAGAGAACAGTAGAGGGTTTGTTCAATGCACAATACCTCGGAAGATCCGAAGCCTTGCTAGCCATGATGCAGAAAGGATTTCCAGAATTGGGCGTCACCAAATCTGACTTAACCGAGATGAGTTGGATCAACACCGTAACCTATCACTACCCCGTCGACAGCCTACTCAACCGCTCCTTCAATCTCAAACAACGGAGCTTCAAGATCAAGTCCGACTATGCCAAACGCCCCTTTACCCCCCAAATTTTCCAAGGGATGTTGGAACTGTTTAAAGAAGAAGACATCAACGGGCCGAATATGCAGCTTGTTCCCTACGGAGGGATAATGGATGAGATTTCGCCCTCGGAAACACCTTATCCACACAGGGCAGGTAACCTATTTTTCCTCGGATACGCCACTGGATGGGACGAAGTCGGCCAAGTCGCGGCTCAGAAGCATCTCTCATGGATTCGGAAGCTTTACGATTACTTGACTCCCTATGTTTCCAACAATCCCAGAGAATCCTACTCCAATTACAGGGATCTTGACCTCGGGCAAAACAATTTGGTCGGGACAACCAGCTTGGCTCAGGCAAGTTCTTGGGGTTATAAATATTTCATGAATAACTTCTATAGGCTTGCCAAAGTGAAGGCTTTGGTAGATCCAGATAACTTTTTCAGGAGTGAACAGAGCATTATTCCACTTTCATATCCACTATGATCGAATTGATTGCCGACACAACATTTATGACTCTCCATTCTACTTACAATAAAATTATTTAGTTTCCCTCTCTTCGTTTTATTGTTATTGTAAATTTCTCTTTTATCATTCATGTCATAGGACTAGAACATACTCTTTGTATTCTTCAAAATACATTTCTTTGTTTGTGTACTTTGTAATTTAAATTGATCAATAATAAAGTTTTTTATTCCCATGTGAGTGAATAATAAAATTCCTTGTTCCCATAATAAAACAAATATACAAGCTAAGTCACACTTTTGCATGTGCTGCTGTGACCATGGTTGCAGTAGGCGCTAGGCACTAGTCGGGCGGTAGACTAGCGCCTTTAAGCTGTCTAAGCGGTTCTAGGCGGCGACCTATAAAAACAAAAAATTAATTCATGTGTGTAGCAGTGTAGGTGTATGTCATATATTATATTATATATATTATATATATCTCTCTTACTTCTCTTACTTATATAAATAAATAAATTTAAATATATATAAATATAATAATAAAATTAATAAGGCCGACTCGCTCGAGTTAACTCGGCTAACTCTGCCGAGTTGGGCGAGTTAACTCGGTCAAATTCGGCCTTGTCGGCCGAGTTAGGCACTAGGCAGCCGGCCACGTCACCTAGGTGGACGCCTAGGAGCAATTCGCCTCGGTCTAGAGATGAAAGGCTAATTTTATTATTGTCATATTTCATTGTTATGCTCACTAAACACTTTAGAATATATCTTTGATTGAAACTTTAGTTTTGTTTCCTTACTAGTTCTGACCAACACACAACATAAATATTGGTTGATGTTTTGTAAAAAGTCACAAATTTTATACATTAAAAAATAAATAATGGACCGTAAGTTGGTTAGAATTTTCTTCAATTCTAAACATATAATATTGGATGAAAATTCTGATAAACATGCTATGTTGGACAATAAAATCCACATGTAATACTAATTAATTTCATTTGTAATACTAGTTAAACTATTATGTATTATGATGACAACTGGATTACTATTTCAAATCAGTATTCACCATCAAACCAAATGAAAAAGATTGACAGATACTTTATACTAAGCATGCAGAATGGCGCGTGCAACCGGTAGAATTAATCCAAACACAAATTAACCTCAGATTAGAGCTGAGTTTGCAAACAACATAAATTTCTGCTATCAAACTGGAGATGAAACTGGAAGGCTCTGTTCATCCCTAAAGAAGTTATTTGGATCTACCAAAGCCTTCACTCTCGCAAGCCGATAGAAGTTATTCAAGAAATATTTGTACCCCCAAGCACTTGCCTGAGCCAGGCTGGTTTTCCCCACCAAATTGTTTTGTCCCAGGTCAAGATCCCTGTAATTCACGTACGCTTCTCTGGGATTGTTGGAAACATAGGGAGCCAAGTAAGCGTAAAGCTTCCGAATCCATGACAGATGCTTCTGAGCCGCCACTTGGCCGCCTTCGACCCATCCAACGTTGTATTCGAGGAAAAATAGGTTCCCTGCCCTGTGTGGATAAGGCGTTTCTGACGGCGGAATCTCATCCATTCTCCCTCCGTACGGGGTTAACTGCATTTGCGGCGCATTAATGTCGTCTTCTTCTTTGAACAGTTTCCATATCCCTTCCAAAACTTGTTGGGTAAAGGGGCGTTTGGCGTAGTCGGACTTGATCTTGTAGCTCCGTTTGAACTGGTACGTTCGGTTGAGTAGGCTCTCGACGGGGCCGTTATCGTAGTGATAGAGCACTGATTTTATCCAACTCATCTCCGTTAAGTCGGATTTCGTCAGGCCTAATTCTGGAAACCCTTTCTGCATCGTGGCTAGCAAGGCTTCGGATCTTCCGAGGTATAGTGCACTGAACAAACCCCGTACTGTTCTCCCAGTTTGATTCGTGTTCGTGTTTCCGACCAAGATTCTGATTAGGAGATTCCTGTCGGCCTTGTTGGCGAAAAGCTGCCATTTATATATTAGATTCGTTAAGTTTTGTTCCAGAGTTTTGGGAATTGTGAATACCGTGACAATTTTGGGCACGGAAACAAGTTCCAATTTCCAGGCCAATATGACGCCGAAATTAGCACCGCCGCCGCCCCTAATAGCCCAGAAGAGATCCTCCCCCATGGATTTCCGGTCCAGGATTCGCCCGTTAACATCCACGATTCGGGCGTCAATCACGTGGTCCGCCGCCAACCCATATTTTCGCACCATCGCCCCGTACCCACCGCCGCTGATGTGGCCACCCGTGCCCACCGAGGGACAAAACCCGGCCGGAAAACCCAAAGTGTCGCTCTTATTAGCAACGGCATAGTACACTTCCCCAAGCGTGGCTCCGGTTTGGACCCACGCCGATTTCTCCCCAACGTTAACCTCGATCGACCGGAACCTGATCAAGTCAAGAACCGCAAACGGGAGCCTGGAAACATACGAAAGGCCCTCGAAATCATGGCCGCCGCTTCGGGTCCTCAGCTTAATGTTATACTTCCGGCAGCAAATCACGGCGGCTTGGACGTGGGATTCACGTAAAGGTGTGATGATGACTACAGGTTTGGGGGTTCCGGGCGCCGTGAACCGGAAATTCTGGGCGGAGAAATTCAGGATGGGCAAGAATGAAGGGTTGTTCGGAGTGTAGACAACCTGAGAGGTGGCATTTCTCAGCTTGCTGGAAAGACAATAGAGAAAATCTTGAGGGCTTGCATTAATGGTGGCTGGGAAAGAAATTAAGGAAATTAATGCTAGAAGGAAAGAACACTTTGGGGCTTTCATCTTCATTTTCTTTACTTTGTTGATTGATATAATGATTTAGTGATGGACAATTTATAGGCATTGGAGAATCAATCATGTTTAATACCGAGTAATATTTTAGGTGGGAGGTGTTGACTATGAAGATTTTATATGTTAGACTATATACGCCATTTTTATTAAAATAAAATAAAAAGACTTACCTTGAGTAAACGTATGTGTTTAATTGCTTAAACTCTACTAAATTTTATTTATAAATTTATTTTGAAAAAAGGTCAAATAGACCCTTAAACTTCTATACAAAAAAATAATGAATAACTCCAATGTGAAATTCTCTCACGGATCTTTATCCCCGAGTCGAGTCTAGTCAAAATAAAAATGTGATAATTTGTAATATTTGTACTTGAGACCATCTCACACAAATTTTTGTCGAAAACAATTAGGTAGTTGAATTTTAAAAAGTTACGTTATAATTAAACATATTTTTTTTTACGTGTATTTGAACTCAATAGTCTATTATCCACAAGTAATTAGAGTTTCAAGTTTCAACAATTAGCTACCATTGAACGGTCTCCAGTCGCCTTCGTCACTAAAGAAGACGATCGCCTACCATTTAACAGTCGCTAGTCGTCGATTTCGATCCTCGGAACCTTAATACTAGTGGATAATAAGCTATTGGATCCAAATACCTAAAAATTATAAGTTGATGGGATTAATTGTAACTATTTGAAGTTCATATGACTAATTATTTTTTTAATAAAGTTTATTTAAGTGTTTATTTGACACTTTTTTCTATTTGTTTTAAAAGTGATAGTCCAATACTATAAGCTTGAAATTTTGTATAAGAAATTTTAAATTCAGTTGTTTTTTCATTTAAGTTACTTATATATTAACATTTCGCATAAATTTATTTTAGAGATTGTTTTATTTAATTTCGTTCAACTTTGTTAATAGTGCAAGGCTTGTACAAGTTTAAATATTCTTCCACTAATAAATGGTAAGTGTTGGATATCCAACGCTAAATGATTATATTAACATTATTAAGTTATATAGAAAAAAAATTAATGGAAAATTTTGCTAGTATGACTAATGACTTATCCAATAATACACATAAATGGACACATTTTCAAAGTCACGCATATATATATGTGTGTATAGTATGACCAAATGAAGCCACTCAGGGCCGGCAGTAATTCAACTAAAAAAATTTATATTTTATTATTTCTTGGATTCTTCCACGACTCGGTTTAGTGGTTTGCAGTTTACAGGCAATTTCTGACCAAAACACCAATACCTCTAAGTGCAATTAAATTCTGTATTGAATCATTCAAAATGCTATTATATTATATTATATTATATTATATATCTAATGCTATTAGATTTTTATCTGCCTGCCTCTTTGTGTTTAGATTGTTGGATATCATTTGCAACTTCGACTTTTTCAAATTTATGTAATTTTGACCCTTTCAAATTATCTTAAATCTTAGTATGTACATGTACTTAATCCAAAACAAGACAATATATGCATTCTTATTCATACCCTCAATTCAAATAATTGCATGTATTTAAATTTATAAGTCAATGTCGCTCAATCATATATTTTTAAAAATAATATGATTATATATAAATAATACTTACATATAGTTGAGTTTTTAAACCCGATGAACACAAATACTTAAATCAAATTGTACACTTCTAAGCGCACAAGTGATAATTGTAGTATGCGTGGGATGGAAATGAACTTGGACTAGGTGTTCTTTGATTGGATGCAGTAAAATGATCCTATGTATAGGAAGTAGTGTAATGCATTGATCATGATTCTTGTTGGAAGATATTTCCATTGCCAAAGCCACTCTTGTGGTCTAGCTATTTGGCTTATCAAGTAGTAGAACTCTACTGTACTCTAGTAGCAATTCTACTACTTGAGATATTTCTTCGAACACTTAGAGTCTATATCTTCTTTCGAGCTCTACGTGTAAAGTAGGAATTGCAAGTGAAGTAGGCTATAGTGTAGCTCCAATCTCTTTATGGCTACACACCTCCTTGACCTTTTGTATAATGCGGATGTCATTATACAAGAGTCTACACAAAGTCCACTTCCAACAAGAATCAAATCAATACATTATACATCAAGTCACTTCCTAATTGCAATCAAAATATTATACTCCGTAACACCCTAACAAGTAAACCTAATTCTAATTCCCTAAGAGTTAGCTAGGCATTGCCACAATTGGTTACAATTGAATAGCTAAGATGAACAATCAATGGAAGCATTTGAAATGAAAGTAGATTACAATTGTGTAAACAAACTTATCTCCAAGAATAATCTCCAATGAAATGCGAGCAAATCTTCAATCAATTGTAGTTGGAATCCCCCTATAATCCTTAAATCAATGTGTCAAGTTGTTCCAAAAACCCTAGGGAGCTGAGGATTCTCTCTCTAAGATTTAAAGTACGTACAAGTTTGAACAACAGTAAAAATCTAGATAACTCCTAATTAATCCCGCTAACAAATATTTATACTCTACTAAATTGACGTTGGTACTACAGAAGTACGGTCGTGCTTGGCTCATACGCGGACTCCTTTCCTGAAACATGCTCTTGTATGCATGTACTACGAGCAGTATTCATTTCTAGATGCCACCGTACATTGGAAGTACGATCCTTTTTTTTTTTTTTTTGTAGCCATGGATTGTTTGGTATACTCATCAATCTATGATGAAGAGATGTATTTATAAAGATAGAAAGAGTTTCAATCAAAATAAGAATGCTAAATAATAATATTCTTAATAATATAGAGAGGAATAGTGAATTATAGTGTCTAGAATATAAAGTCTAATAATTCAAAAATGGGCATGATGTACATATTTACGCAAAAGTTTCTATTACCATTTAATGTCGTTTCACGCTAATTGTCTTGAAGGTCCAAAAATATAATAATATAAAAATCAAAGGAAGCCACCCAAACACTCTTTCTCTTTTGTCAAGAGACTTTGACAATCGCTATTCCAAATTTCCATTCAAAATCTAGAAAGTCAATTTATCAATAAAAATATGGGGAATATTCTTTTACACCTCCTTATATTTTCTTGAATTTTTGTATAATAAAAACAAAAATATTATGACAACATTATTTTAGCTTCGGTAAATAATTAAATATCAAACAATCGTTGCTCCCAACAAAATTTCTTCAATTCCCACATTTAGAAAATTTTAAATTTTCAGTGACCAAAAAAAAAAAAAAAGTAGCTAGAAACTAATAGTTTACAGTAAAAAATTATAATTTGTCCAACTTTTAGACCATTTTAAGGATGAAAAAATATCCTTTTTATTTTTAATCACCCATAAAATGATTATTAATATGGATCACAACACCTTAAAAATTATCAGACAATTTTCATTGGAATTTTAAGTACTTATCTAATATATCATTGTTACTTTCCATAGTGAGTGTAGTCTCTATCCCTAAAAAAAAAAATGTACTATAATATTTATCAAAATATCGTGGGTGTGGGTGTTGCAAAAAAGGGATATAACATTTTCTTTTATAAAAAAAATCATAATTTAAATATCAAGTTAATCACATGAATGTCAAATCAACGGGATATGTTATGCACACAAAGCTTGCACCAATTGTCATTTATCTAGTATTAAATAAAAGCTTTTGTGGAAATTGGAGTCATTAAAAATAAAATAAGACTAGGAAGAGATATGAGATTAATTGAAAAATGAAATCTTTTCTTGAGTTATAGTTTTTGCATTGTCTATTTCGAACAAACACAGCGACTGACCAATGAAATTTGCAAGCGTCTCCTTATGGGCTAAGTATCTCATCATAACATAATTTAAGAGCAGTCCATTATTTAATATAACATAGTTTACTAGTTTAGTGTTAGCCGATTGGTGGAGCACTCAAGATGATTTCATATTCTTCATTTCTCAATTATAGGAGAAAATTTGTTCTATGAATTCGGATTAAATAACTAAGATAGAAATATTAAAAAATTTTACATGCTTAAACTTACGAGGATTGAGTTAAAAATCGATGTCCGAGTCAGTTAATTCAATAATATTAAATGAAATGTTTAAGATGTTATATTTAGACATTTTATATACTACAGTTAATTCAATAATATTAAATATTATATGTCCAAGTCAATTCAGTGTAAACACGTGACATGATCAACCTGACAGAATAATGGTTAAATGGCACATATCTTTACCGGCGAAAATCACAACATGAATCCCCTAAACCAATCATATAACAGCCTGTTTGTTCTTTAAAAAAAATGGGTACTCTTTGAGGTTGAATACAACCCTAATACATCAAGATCTTTCAAGAGGGCTGCAACCTCCCAAACTACACTAAAGCTTTATGTATTAAGGATTAGAGATCGAGTATATAACAAATTAATTACCATATAATTTATTCACGGGCCTATACTTGAACCTGACATAATTATATGAGATAATTAACTTTGTGAGGTTATGTTTTTTAAATAAGAATGTGTGATCTCTTGGTGGAGAGGGAAAGAGAGAGGGGAATAGAGGAGTGTTTCAAAATTGGCGGTGCCAATGGCATTGGTGCTAGAATGTGCTTTCAAAATCTAGTAATTATTTACCGCTATAACACTAGGTTCGCTGTTAACTTTGTAACCGCGGTGCAATATTATTCTCCCTCAACTGCTTTGCTTCCCATTATTACCCTTCACGTTTGTCACATTTAATTACGCTAGGGCCGCTAGGCTAATCAAAAAGCGTAAATTTCCATATTAGTTTTTTTTTTTTTTAAACATTTCCATATTAGTTGAACAATGGATTCAATACCTATCTTTGTTTGGAGCAAAGGAAATATATTTAAAATGGAGAACAGAGCCAACTTCACAATTCAAAAGTTGAATGTTGTTGCCATACTTTAAAAATTCATATGAATCCGTACTACCATTTAATGGCAACTTTTAATCTTTTATCTACTTTTAGTAATAATAGCTGTGGGGAATTTGACTGTCACACACAACGAGACAAAAATAATTCTCCGTACGAGTAATAATAATACAGCCATGGTAAAACAGAAAAAAATGGCAGATATAACGGGGACCTCACGTGGCTCGCTCCACCGACGAAAACCGGCGACTCCATACACACACACAGATACTACGGCTTAAAATTCAGCCGTTTTCCGGTTAAATCTATACTTCTTCTTAGCCTCCCGCAGGTTCCTCAAGCTTCGAATGGCCAAAATATCGCCTCGCTTGACATCTACATCTTTCTGGAAATTGTCACTGTTTCCTGATTGATTCATCAGTATCCACAAACCGGAATAAAAATCAGTGAGTATTGCACATAAATTTGAAATTTGAAATTAGAAAATTGAAATCGCACTTGTAAGCTGCAAATTCAGTGAATGAATCAGACAAAAAACGAGAATGAAGCTTCAAGCAGAGAGCAATAATTTGCGCGCATTTTACCTATAGGCTTAGAAATTGCCTTGGATCCACTGAACTGAGCCAAGTCTGAAACATGATCCACACTACTCAGTAAATGTTCACGAACGTACGTAACTTTCCGGAAAAGTGAAAAATTGAAGTTACGGAGACCTACTGTTTTGCATTACCTTTCTCAGAAGGATTGTGAGACGAGAGGTAGAGGATGAGGAAGCAGAGGATAGTCAGGACGGGGATGAGATGAACGTAGTTCTCGGATTTGCTGAGATACTTCACCGACTTGCGCTCTTCGTCTTCGGCATAGTTAACCGGGAGCGAAACGGCGGAATCCGCCGCCGTGACGGTGGCGGAGGTGACGTCATCGCGGCCTGCTTGAACGAGGAGGTGCTTGGATCCCGGCGAGCCCAGTGATTGGCGCTGCATTGCTGGGAAGAGGAAGAGAGAGCTTGATAGGAATGGAATGAGTGAGACTGTGCGAGAATGATGATTGTTGTGTATTTGAATCTGTAAAGCTTGGGATTTAATAGGGGAGCATATCAATTTTTAAAAATGCGTAACCAATGAATTAAATATAAAATAATAAATATATTGTCTCAAATTAAGTGCGCCATTATTATTGTTATTAATTACCCCATGATTTTTAGGCTCCTTGCCTCAATTAGAATGCCGCAAAACAATGAACCATGGTGACGGTACAAACTTAATAATATATTAATATGTATATGTGGTTAATTAAGATTATAGATCGTTTTCAAAAAAAAAAAAGATTATAGATCGGTTAAAACAATATTATTTTAGTTTAGTTCAAAATAGTGTGAGGATCTACAATTCAGTGAAGGGATTATGTTGTATTTTTTAAATCTTTTTTTAGGTTGTATTGATTTGGTGAATACGTTGAGCCGTAAGCCGTTGAATAACATCACTAATGGTAAGTAAATAGGATATTAAGTTTTAACTATTATTATACTATACTTTTCAACTATTAAAATGCCAAAAATTATTACCGTGCATCGCACGGGTCAGATACTAGTTTTAGTTTATTTCAAAATAGTGTGAGGATCTACAATTCAGTGAAGGGATTAGTCAATGTGTTTGACGGTGAAAATCATAGGTACATTTAAAAATAGTGTGAGAGTACCAGAGATGATGCGAGGTTTTGTGAATGATTTTTTGATTTATTTTTATCATATTTTTAAGAATTTTATTCTATTAAGTTTCAAGTAATGCAGGTGTTGGGATTTTATAATGACTTAGTACAATGAATGCATAATTAATTTTAATAAGATAAATTTCTCATTTTAGAAACTCAATATATTGTCATAATAAACAAAATAGGCAATGGCATTGCAAAGGATACGTAACAAACATTAATGTAACAAATACCATACAAATGTGAATTTAGTATGAGGAAGTGAAGCAATTTTAAATTAAAGTCACAACCTATATTTAGTCAAGAGTCTATCTCATTTGATGAAATTATAAAAGAATTAATTCTAATTGTGTAATTAGACTTCATGAACCTGTCTCGAAGCTTATAATGAGATAAATAGAGTCTACTTAATTTTAAACTCGCACCAAATTGTATCATTATGCGCACAAAAAATGTAACTCAAATCCGACTCTAAATAAATTGGTGTAGCTCATCTTAAAATTATTTGCAATAGATCCAAACTCCTACCCAACTGGAAGAGAGTTTTCAAGTAAGCCTGAAAATTTAAGCAACCTTTTAACAATTGGACTGTTACGATGTCAAATTTTGCTCTTATTGTGGACCTGTAACAGGGCGAAATCTGAGATCTCTCAGCTCAACAAAATCTTGAAAATGAATTCCAATAGTTTCCAAGGACAGCAAGGAGTAAGATCGAAAAACTAAAAAATGATTGACTACTTTGGTTCTACTGGAATCATATGTTTCCATTGAAATCTATTAAAGAAATAGCAACGCAATCAGAAATTCCGGCAATGTTTTTATTCAATGCAGCAAATCAAGCTCGGGGCCGCTATAGACTCTTGCCGGAGGGGTCGCCGACGCGGCCTGTGGCGCCGTGATTGAGTGCCACAGCGAGTAGAGTCGAGGCGGAGCAAATGGAACAGAGTGGCAAAAGAGGCTGCGCCGCCGGCGAGATTGACGAGAAGTGAGTATTGGAATGGCACAAATTGGTAATTTTCGGATGAGAACGGGAGGAGAATCGTCTTTTGGAGTCTGAAGATTCGAAGCAGAGAGTTAGCTGCGGCCATGGGATGGGGTTCTCTGCGGCGAGTTTTGTGTATAGCGGCAAAAGACGAAAGGGAATTTGAAAACTAAAAATGTTGGGGTGTGCATTTACAGATTTACCCAAACCGGATTAAAATTAGAAAGCCGCCGGCTCGTCATCCGTGCGCTTGGAAGGCCGAATCTGCGGCGGCTCCTAAACTTGACACTTGACACACCTGCCTTGCCCAGAACGAAACCAAACACTCATACGCTTAAATAGGAAATCAGACCCCAAAAAGGCCTGTATTCTACACTGTCCGAACGCATCTCTAGAGAGAAAAATAACAGAGGAAGATTAAGCTTAGAGAGAGAGAGAGGGGAAGGGAAGATGGTGCTATGGGAGATAACATTGGCAACGGCGTATTTCTTAGGTTTGAAGAGAACGTACAGACTCGCATTGAGGATTCAGCGGCGGGTGATTAGGCCCAAGTATCCGAAGATTCGTCAATTTGCTCACAGGTTAATTCCTTTTTCTTTTCTCGATTGTCATAGAACATTTCAGTTTTTCAATTCGTGTATTGTGATTGCGATGCATCTAGTTTTTGTCTCTATTCCTTTTTGTGTGGGCGCGCTCGCGCGCATCCAATTTAGGAATTTGGCTCAGTTTTATGAAAATAAATGTGCTGTATCGTTCTGTAATTTGTTGATTTCCTTATTGACGTGATGTGCACAAATAAGAGAAACCTGTCATTCTCAGAACTACTGGCAATTCTTTTGGATTGAGCTAAATTGGTTGAATCTTTTAAGGAAATGGGGGAAGAAATCTTCAGCTCATGACACAGATGTTAAGGCTTTATGGTAAATGAGATTAGCGAATTTAAAGAGACAAGATATCATCATGAAATTTCTGAAATTTGTGTGAAATGTTAGTTGTATAAATGATGAGGGGTAATTTAGGAAGTAAACTGCTTTGGTCTCTAGAAAAGTGGTCTAGTTACAGTATCTATTAGCTGGATGCAAGGTTGGCTATTGTATAATTGCTTGAGTTCAATGACAAGGTAGTTGATCCAAGGTCCTAATATGCCATGAGTGATATCTGAAGCTGGAATTGGTTTGATAAATATCCTCGTTGAAAATGTAAGGTCTTACACTCTATCTTAGGATGATCTAATACTAATAACTATGTGATTATTGGAACTGTTATAGTAGTTAATGGTAGGTGAGTCTATATATGTAGCCATCTTCCCCTAGTACTGCAGTATGCTTTATCTTTTTCTGTTTGCATTTACCTTGCTGGCTTGCTGCATATTGCTCTCCACGAGCTTCATCCCATCCATTAGATATGACCAGCATAACTGGTTATGCCAACTATTTTGTACCTAGAAAACTCTGTCCATGTTTAAAAAAAAAAAAAATATTTGAAATGAACTTAACCTCTCTATTCCTTGTCTTGAGAGGTGAATTTTACATGACAAAATTAGGTTTGTAATTTGAAAATCTCAGATTTGATCATGAGCATAACATTGTGAAATGATGCTGATGAACTCTGTATGTGGATACAGATGTAAAGTTTTATTCTGGTTAAGGACAAAATAAACAGTATACATGTAAATCTTTGTAAAAAAAAGACTAGAAGATGCAAATGCATACATCCAATTAATGTTAGATGCCTGTTGTGTTTTATGGTCATCAACCAGATGTGTATCTGAAACATCACATATAACTATTAGTTTGTCACTTTATTTGTAGCCATTAACAATTTATTCAATCCATGAAAGGCAACTTTATCTTTCAAGTTATCTGTTTAATATCTATTCTTCCATATTAAAATAATATCATTCAATTACATTTGAATTTACAATAGGTAAAAATAAATAATATCCTTACATTAAATTTGATTCCAACAGCTTCCATTTAGTAAGAAGAAAGTGGTTGTGGTTCTCTTCTTTGTCAGAGGAAGTAAATGATACGTTTTAAACAAACTATTGGAACTATGCATAAATCTGAGAATGTGCAAATCTTGAATTTTAGGAGAAAATAATTTCCTTTCAGGTTCCTTATATCTATCAGTTGTCACTCTTGAACCCCACTTGGTTGGGGGTGAGCTAGCAAATAGACTGACATTTTGTAGTTTAAGCACTGTCCTCAAGCGTAAGATGTTTTCACTAATTCTCTGAACTCCTTAAACTTTCAAGTGACTTTTGACTTCTCTTCTTGAATACCATTGCCTAAGCACTAAAAGCTTTATTTGGTGTCTTGACTCTTGAAGATGGAGTACTTTTCGTTGTAAGTTTTACTGGCATTTCCATAGTTTCAGACTTTCCGTGCTTGAATGATACTGAATATACTTCTTTGTCTGCTTTATAGTACTCTATTTATTTTCTTGGTGAGCATTTTGAATAAGCATTACATTCCATGGTATGCTTTATCTTTTTCTGTTTGCATTTACCTTGCTGGCTTGTATGCTTTATCTTTTTCTGTTTGCATTTACCTTGCTGGCTTGCTGCATATTGCTCTCCACGAGCTTCATCCCATCCATTAGATATGACCAGCATAACTGGTTATGCCAACTATTTTGTACCTAGAAAACTCTGTCCATGTTTAAAAAAAAAAAAAATATTTGAAATGAACTTAACCTCTCTATTCCTTGTCTTGAGAGGTGAATTTTACATGACAAAATTAGGTTTGTAATTTGAAAATCTCAGATTTGATCATGAGCATAACATTGTGAAATGATGCTGATGAACTCTGTATGTGGATACAGATGTAAAGTTTTATTCTGGTTAAGGACAAAATAAACAGTATACATGTAAATCTTTGTAAAAAAAAGACTAGAAGATGCAAATGCATACATCCAATTAATGTTAGATGCCTGTTGTGTTTTATGGTCATCAACCAGATGTGTATCTGAAACATCACATATAACTATTAGTTTGTCACTTTATTTGTAGCCATTAACAATTTATTCAATCCATGAAAGGCAACTTTATCTTTCAAGTTATCTGTTTAATATCTATTCTTCCATATTAAAATAATATCATTCAATTACATTTGAATTTACAATAGGTAAAAATAAATAATATCCTTACATTAAATTTGATTCCAACAGCTTCCATTTAGTAAGAAGAAAGTGGTTGTGGTTCTCTTCTTTGTCAGAGGAAGTAAATGATACGTTTTAAACAAACTATTGGAACTATGCATAAATCTGAGAATGTGCAAATCTTGAATTTTAGAAGAAAATAATTTCCTTTCAGGTTCCTTATATCTATCAGTTGTCACTCTTGAACCCCACTTGGTTGGGGGTGAGCTAGCAAATAGACTGACATTTTGTAGTTTAAGCACTGTCCTCAAGCGTAAGATGTTTTCACTAATTCTCTGAACTCCTTAAACTTTCAAGTGACTTTTGACTTCTCTTCTTGAATACCATTGCCTAAGCACTAAAAGCTTTATTTGGTGTCTTGACTCTTGAAGATGGAGTACTTTTCGTTGTAAGTTTTACTGGCATTTCCATAGTTTCAGACTTTCCGTGCTTGAATGATACTGAATATACTTCTTTGTCTGCTTTATAGTACTCTATTTATTTTCTTGGTGAGCATTTTGAATAAGCATTACATTCCATGGAATTTTGCCGAAGATAGTAAATTCCATCCATAGTAATTTTTTCTTGTTCTGTTTTGTTTGTCTCTTGTATCCACTCAATCCTCTACATGTGTACTTAATAAAGATCTGGACATGAACAAAATGAAATGAATGCTTCTTAACTTGATGTGGCATGCCGTTTCATGTGAATATTCCTGGGTTTCATTGTATGGTAGAACAGTAGAACCATTTTGATCCTTCTTTATGTGGCTGGTTGGCTGATTGAGTTTCATTGTCTTGCAGACGAACACGAGCTGTGTTTGATGTGGTACTCAAGTTTCATAGGAAAATACAAGAAAGAGATCTTGAAGCTGGAAGGAATCTTGGCAACTGGATCCTTCGATGGCTTGATAAAGCAAAGCCAACAGCTAACATCCGAGGAGAACCCCCTTCCATTGGCAGTCCGAACAAATTCAACTCCAAACCACTTGCAAACTCAACACCCCCCAAGAAGCTCGACAGTTTTCAGAAGTTTGATGCAAAACAGGATCAGGATTCCAGCAGGCATCTGTTTACCTCATCAAGAAATATGTGGCCTAAAGCCTTTCCCACTGTTGCAATGATGATGAGGCCTACAAAGCCTGCAGGAACTAGCATCCACTACAGGCAGTTCAGCATTAGCAGGCTTGGTGACTTCAAAGCTAACCTTGGAAGCAATACTTACAGTGGCATGGTACGCCCGGACATAATGCAGTGGATTCAACGTGGTCACCTTACTAATCAACCTACGTTTGCTGCTTTATCTTGCAAAAAGCTGAACTTCCTTGAGGTTTGAATTTAGGTAAATAACAAAAGTAACACAGATCTGCTGTGTAAGCGGATATTATTAGAATTAGTTTTTCTGGTTCTCTGTTTACCCCAGCGTGATCATATTTATGTTTGGCGGAGATTTTGAAATTTTGGATC
Source organism: Ipomoea triloba (assembly GCF_003576645.1). Taxonomy (NCBI): domain Eukaryota; kingdom Viridiplantae; phylum Streptophyta; class Magnoliopsida; order Solanales; family Convolvulaceae; genus Ipomoea; species Ipomoea triloba. The sequence continues at coordinate 5,450,503 of NC_044924.1, read as the reverse complement.
GTTATAATTGTTTTGTTTTTGTGCTGAAAAATTCTTAAGCAGGCAATTTTCATGCATTCTAATTAGTACTGTGGAATGTGCTCTCAGCTCGATATGATCTGGAAAGCACAACATGTCCTTAATCCAAAGAAAGCTTTCTTCAAGTCGCAAGAAGATTAAATTAAACTAGATGCTACAAGTTTGATTTTGTAAATGGTAGTTACCTTTTAATTTATTATATTGTTGTCAGTTTCTTGTCAATTTGTATGGATGTGCGTCAATTGTGTGTGTGTGTGTGAATGAAGAAATGTGCGTCAAGGTGAAATATTTTATTGCTCTATTGTTAGTTGAACGATAATGCGAAGAGAGGAAGAAAATTGTTACATAAAGTTATCAAAATATCCCTTCTCAAAATTGGTTTAAAAAGCGATTTATTTATTTGACAAGTAAGATACTTATGCTTATAATTTAAAAGATAATTAACGGATTAAATATTTTCATTTTATAATTAAAGGATTACATTTCAATACTCAAAATAATTAAGGATAAAAAAGTTTTTTTTTTTTTTTTNTTTTTTTTTTTTTTTTTTTTTTTTTTAATGGATCTTAGTTAGATTGGAATTCATTGAATGGTTGATTTGTGCTTGCAGCTTTACTGGTATCCATTTATTACTGGATTGTGACTTTCTTTGCATAATCTACTAAGTGATGGATATGTATAATATGCTGACTTGCTGTTTATGCTGTGTAATGAGCTAGCTGAATGAGGTCAAACATGCTGTTTATGTTGTGTAATGAGCTAGCAGAATGGGGTTAGACAACCTGTTTATTTTGCATAATTGTCTAGCAGAATGAGGTTAGACAACCTGTTTATTTTCATAATTGGCTAGTGAATGAGGTTAGATGCAGATATTGGGGTAATGGGCTATGGATGCTAAGGGTGATGCTTGTTCATAATTGAGAGCAATAAGATGCTTATTGAGAACACAGGATGCAGGCTTCATTTCATTATATAAACAATAAAGTTGTGGGCATATAATTGAGATCTTTGGTTCAGGCATGGCTTGTTAATATCAAACCCTGGATATGATCTTGCAAAAAGTGAATATTTTTTATTTGCAATATTTTTCTTGAGTTTTGTGGAAACTTGTGGAGAATTAAGTCTATCTAAATTCTTGGTTTGCTCAGCTTATTATTAATGAAGAGGAGGTTCTCCCCTTAAAAATCCTTCTTGTTGTTTTAGTGTTTGGCTCCATGTCTTAGTGTTTTTTGGAGTAAATAAGCTCCTACATAAGTTGGGCCAAACATGTACTTAAGCTAGTTAAGTCAATGCTAGAGTAGAGATTGAAATGAAATTCAGCTCATTGAGAATGCCACATAAAACTGCACTATTCAAACTAGATACACAAGTTACATTAGTTTTGGTTTGATGGGAGTCCATGTTGCAAAGGGAATAAGCAATCAGATCTTCACAATGGGTTGAAATTTGTGGAATATTCATTTAGAGCTTCTGCATTTTCCTTTTCTTCTTAAGTCATGTTCTGGTGTTTGGTCTTCAAAACCGTATGACTTGGTATTTAATAGAGTTAATTCCAGGAATGGTCCTTTGACTATTGACTTTTACCAATTTTTAATTTGACCAAAATTGGTCCCTTGACTATTGATTTTGTTCCAATTTTAGTCTTTCTGTTAAATCTTAGTTAAGTAGGTGTTAATCTGAGGGCAAGAATGTAAAATCAAATCTTTGGCCCTTTTTTCTTCATTTCTTCTCCATCGCCATTTCTTACCAAAAAAAAAAAAAAGAATTCCTCAACCAAATTCTAGAACCCTTATTGCAAATTGTGTGCCGACCACAACAATCGCCGTTGTCCTTAAATTTTTCGTGGCGGTCAGTGTTGAAGAAGCAGGACAAGTTGTTGAGGGTTGAAACATCAGATGGAGTTGAGAGCTGCTGATTTTGTGCTTTGTGAGTTTGAATTAAGGTTTCGAATTGCAAAGGTAAGTCTACAATCTTGTTGAGTTCATTTCTGCAACCTGCAATGGCATACATTAGACCTAATCCAATGCCTAGGTTGAATGAGGACTCCTTTTAACCACCTGCGTCAACACACCAAATTAAACCTTAAGAGTAGATGAGGTTGCTGGAATACAATAGCAAGTTGGTCTAGTTGTATTTCAACATTTCTCCTACGGTTCTGGAATTTGTTTGAGGAATTCTTTATTTCATCCAATAAGAAATGGCAATGGAGAAGAAATGAAGAAGAAAAGGGCCAATGATTTGATTTTACATTCTTGCCATAAGATTTAATGCCTACTTAATTGAGATTTAATAGAAGGACCAAAATTGGAACAAAATCAATAGTCAAGGGATCAATTTTGTTCAAATTAAAAGTCGAGGATAAAAATTAGGGTGTGTTTGGTTGATAGGTTTAGCTATCAGGAATGGGTATCAAAGTCATTGCTATTGTTTGGTTGACAGCTTTTTAGAACACTACTATGAGTTTTGATTACACCCATTAATTGCAGAACTCATTCCCTAATAAAATAAGGGTTTCATTTCCCTTCCTCCTCCGCTTCCCCAACTATTTAATAATCATTTCCATTACACCGTACTACCAAACATGCAAAATACTTTCACCAAAACCCATTACCATTACCTAGTACTACGTATTTGATACCCATTCCGATTTCGATTTCCATGTGCAAACCAAACACACCCTTAGTAAAAGTCAATAGTTGAAGGATCATTCCTAGAATTAACTCGTATTTAGTGTTTTGGTTATTATGTTTTGCTTTTCTTAAATTTGCTCATGTCTTTCTCTAAATTTTGGGAATTTCTTGGTATCTTGGATTTAGGGGCAATGTAATTTATTAATTTGTAGGATACTAATACTATATTTTGCTGGTGCTGTTTTATAACATAACTAGCATTCTTCCTGTGCCTAAAATTATGCTTGAAAGTTACAGTCAATTTTTTTATTTAGCAATACTAATTTGTTTATTCATTCTACATTATATACCATAACCGAAAAACAATCCTAAATCTAAATAAATCATTTAAAATTTATATTTATTGAAAATTAAAATAGCACACATAAGAAACCAATTACGTACAATCTAATTTGTATTTTAAATTACAAATTATTAAAGACTTCTTTGTACACAAAATTCATAGTTTTATTGCAACGAACATTTGAATCATTGCAAATTAATTTTTTTTAGCCCTTTTGGACTACTAACTCTAGAGAAACCACGTAAAGTTGTCCAGGATTTAAAAAAAAAAAATCTTTAATAACATACCAACATGCTTTAAAGTTTGTCCTTGACTTTTGGTAATAATCATGGCATATGAAAGCATTAAGCTAAACTGTCTCCTCTGAAATTTAAACAGTAGTTTAATATCCGATTGTGTCAGTGACATCGGGGAAACCTTTATCTATATATATATATATATATATATATATATATATATATATATATATATATATATAAATGAGAATCTCTGTTAACATGTGAACCTGTGTACCATTGATTTTGCTCGATCTTGTAGTTTATAATGATTTTGACTTCCTTATATAATGATTTGTACAACTTCCTCATTTAAACTAGTTCTGTTTGCTGTTTGAACAGGCAAAGTTGATTACTATGGAATTAGCAGATAAAGCTGTTGGGCTGCTTTTAACTGTAACCAGCTTGTCAATTTTCACATATTATACCTTCTGGGTCATTATCCTGGTCAGTTGTCAATTTGATTGCATAAATTTTGGCACATGTTTTTGTAACATTTATAGCAATTTAAGTTTTTAACAAGATGAGTCTTTTCTTCAGCCTTTTGTTGACAGCGATCATTTTGTGCACAAGTACTTTCTCCCACAAGAATATGCCATCATCATTCCTGTATTTGCTGGTGTAGCACTTCTCAGCTTCTTGAGTATGTTCATTGGATATGTGATGCTCAAATCCAAGAAGAAGAAGAAGGCATGATGCAATTTCTACACAGTACACTAGCTTTCTTTTTTGGTCTGATTATAGGTTTTTTTGGCCAATCATACACTATAAATTTTTTACAATAGTTGAAATATGTGTTCCCATTTCTAAACAATTTTGAATGCCTCTGATCTGATATAGCTCTCTACGTGCTTTTTGCTGTAATGGGTTTCTGGAATATAACCTGATCCATGTGTATTTCCACTCTCAATGAAACTTTTTGTTCAATGTCTATACCAACCAAAATCAGTTGTCTTCCATAGTCAGCCTGAACATTGCATTTCTGGCCAGTGGCATGGTATTAAGCTGTTAAATACAGTGTTTTTGCATCTCTAACCATCAATGAAGGGTTGAGGTGGAGTAGCATTGACAAGAACAGTGTAAACTCTATACAAGAAAGCACAGAAAATTGATTTATTGATCTTCTATGTGCAAAATTTTCATCCTTACATGAAAAAATAGGGAACATATGACAGAGTAACAAAGAACGGAGGCCATAATATCACGTTGTAGAACACTACATTGGATGCTGGACTTCTCGCTTGCTTTATCATCACAGGATACAACAAATGCAATATGAATGAATATGGAGAGCATGACGAGTCGACATTATCTGAAGTATGCACACAACAGCATTGGTTTGGGGTCTGAAATTTTATCCAACCTGCAAAAAACAATGGTAAAGAAGATCGATCATTCTTCTGTCTTAAGATTGATTATGCTACTTGAGAATATCTATCTGTTTATGTTTTGATTCTTGTGACATCATTTATTTAATGCCAGGCAGTCTAAAGGAGCTTGCTTCAATCATGTTTTTTTCCTGGAAAAGCTTTAGCAGCAGTAGATCTAATGCCATGTGACTTTGCACAATTGCACCAGCAGCAGCAGGTTCATTTCTTCATAATCTTGAGTGAATGATTAATTAATAATTATATTCATCTTTCTGGAACATATATAAATAGTTTAAATTTTTACCTCTTTAGTTTTGATCAAGCAAATCAAATCAGTAGACTATAATGAATGATAAACCCTAGAATCACAGGTAGAAAAGATGGGAATTGGTAGGTACCTGGAATTTAAGCCCAAGAATTATCGAAAGCTGCTGAAGTAATCGCCTGAGAGAATTCTTGGAAACTTATCCTGCCATCACCATCAGTATCAGCCTCTCTGATCATCCCTGTCAGCTCTTCAGCCGTCAAGGCATGTCCCAGCTTGGCCATGGAGTGAGCCAACTCTGCTGCCGTAATAAACCCATTACCATCCCTATCAAACATCCTGAACATCTGCTTCAGCTGTTTCTCCGTGTACGGCGATTTCGCCGGAAGAAGCTCCGGCGCCACCAGGGCAACAAACTCCGAGAACTCAACCAGGCCGTTGTTGTTTTTATCAGCCTTTTGGATCAATGTTTCCAGCTGATCGGAGCTTGGCTTCAGGCCGAGCGACCTCAGAAGTGAGCCGAGCTCGAGCTGGGTTAAGCTGCCGTCATTGTTTATATCAAATGACCGGAAAATCTCCCGGAGCTCCGCTAACTGCCCGTCGTCTAACTTCACCGCTTCATTCTTACTCATTTCGCTTGCACGCAACTACTGAAAGATACTAACCTTGACTTAGATCTCTCCGTCTCTGAAAGCTCCCCGGAAGTGCAGAAAAGAAAAAAGATTTAATCTTTTCTTGCCGGCCGGCCGTCCTCTTGAGAGATAAGACTACTGGATTTTCTTGAACCCTTCAATCTGATCCAGCCAGCCAAAGGTTTAGCCTGTATGTATATATGTACTTATTTATTTATTTTTGGTGATAATATTAATTAGGGAAGGAGAAAAGTTGCGGCACAAATGGCGGGAATACGGTGAAGAAAGCACGTATTGCCGACAGCGACCGTTACGACTTCGTCAACTGTCTTTTAAATTTACAAGCAGCGCCCAACAACCAATACCCTTTTTCTAGAAAATGCGACAAGTAAATCAACATTCCAGAAGTCCCTCATAGGTTGTTCATCGCTTCTTGAACTCAATAATAAATTTTAATTGGGACCGTCACAAATTCACAACCAAATTAGTCAGACTATTAGTTTGGTAAACATAGTTCTAAGGGGGTGTATTCAATCAAGACTTTTAAAGTGATAGATTTTAATTGACTTTATAGAATTTTTGTATACTTTACTAGAATCTTTTAAACATTCATAAACTTTGTAAGAGTTTGTAAATATCTGTATGACAAACATTTATAAACTTTTAAAAACTTTTTAATATTAAAAAGTCTACAAAAATCATTAAAAATTTAAATTGAATACACCCCTACAAACATTTTATAACTTATATTAATTGATTATAATTTTCAGCAATTTATTTTTTTTATTATTTTTTTCTTTTTGCTGCGATCAGCAGCAAGAAATTCTTGCTGCTGTTTTGCAGAAAAAAAAAATTGCTCTAAACATCATCAAATAATAATTTTCAGAGCAAAGTATATGATACTTATGAAAGGTTTGAAACATACCGTAAAATTAATGAAGAGTTTATGGTTTAAATAGAGGAAAAAAAATTGTGGAGAATCTTAAAAAGTTTGGGGTTGGAGTGTTGAATTTGCTTGAACATAAAAAAAAAAGTATTTATGAAAGATTTGAAACGTACCGTAAAATTGATGAAAAATTTGCCTAGTTTAGATAGAGGAAAAAAAGTCTGTAGAGAATGTTGAAAAGTGGGTTGGAGGGTTGGATTTCATCTATTTATATTAATGAAGAAAAAGTCTATAGAAATCCTATTCTGACAGAGTTTGTGAAAGTCAATAACTTTTTGAATACCAGTAGACTTTTAAAAACTCTATAAAAGTCTGAATCGAATACATGTATACTTTTAAAGAGTTTTGAAAAGTTTGAATTGAATACATGTAGACTTTTAAAGAGTTTATAAAAGTCTAAATTAAATACCACCAAACTTTTAAAGTTGATAAAAGTATTTAAAAGTTCATGAAAGTCGTGATTGAATACACCTCCCTAAGTTTAACCCTCAATAGAAGTGGCCTATTGAGCTAGTAAGTTAAGAGTAATTTAGGTTAATTTATTTTTTTGTGGTAATTCACAAAATAAGATTTACCCAGGTAAGGGAATTATTTTTTTAATTGGTAAGTTTTTTAATATCTGGGCAGCAATCCAACATGGGGACTATTTTGAATTTTTGATTGTGACAAAAGAAAAGAAATAGTCAAACATATATTACGATGTGGTTGGATTTAAGAGGGGGTGGTTGGAAATATGAACATTGTGTAAAGGCAGCCAGCTTGGTCTTTGTCGTTTTGCCATTCTTCTAACTATATGTATTAATTGTTGACTTTTGTAGGTTTGAATTCATGACTCTGTTCAATGGATAGTAGGTCAATGGAATGTCTTAGGGATAATTGGAATAAGAAAAATTCAACCTTTTTTTACTTTCTTGCTAATTTAGTACTGTATTTGGAAAGATTAATCTATTGTTTCAGAGGATGTTTGTACAAGAAAAATGTAAAAACATGAAACTTTTTGCTAAGATTATGTTTTGTTATTCTAAGAACATGGAGTATTAGCCTCACAACACTTTTTTCTTTAAGAACGCCTTAAACATTTGACAACACTTTTTTCTTTAAGAACGCCTTAAACATTTGAAATAATAGATACTAGAATAATGTTAATTTATTAAAGCTCATATTTTCAGAATAGCTATAAGACTTACCATTACACCGGGAACAGCAGGAGGGATTCTCCTTTTCAGCATAGTGAGAGTGTACTTGGCAATGATCTCCGGAGAAGCCTTCTCTTTGTGTTCAGCCCCCGGGTAACCATACTAGGTTTAAGCAGAATTCCTTCGAACTCAGCATTGTTTTCCGCCAGATAGTAAAATACCTCAGCCAACACATTGTATATAATACTACTAACTCTGTTACAATATAGTATCTGTTCATAACTACTTTTTCCACCTACACAGAGTCAATATTGCCCGTACTGAGACTCAAACACATGACCTCTCATTTACGAATTAAAACCCTTTGTCTCCATAGTTGGCCCTTCGTCTCCGGCTGTTTTTTTTTTTTTAAATACTTTTCTATTTAAAATTATTAGAATAAAAGTTAAAAAATTATTTTTAAATTCGGTAACCGACACGTCATCATATCAATCGGTAAACAAGTCATTTTTGGTGAAATTTCATGAATTTGTGTTGTTCAGGATCTAATTGTAATTTTTTTTAGTTAGGTGGCCTAATTGCATTTAGTGTGTAGTTGAATGGCCTATTTGACCATTATTCATATTTTATAATTACAAGAAAGATTAATGGAATGGACAAACATTCCTTATAAAAATAAATTTCCTAACAATGTTATCGAAAACTTGAATCGCAGACTGTTTCACAAATTTGAAGCTGAAGTCGACAGGAGCACTCCAAGCTTCTTTACTATCAATAGTACTTTGGTCAAACATAACGAAGGCATACTCTAGTTCAATAGTCGTTGACACCACCCGAGTATCAATCTTCATTCTTTTGTGGTTCACATACGCCATGACCAATTATCGTTCTACGTACGCTTATAACAAGAACTCGCCAAAAAAACGAGAGGGAATAAACTCGCAAAAGAAGCGAGAGGGAATAAACTTGCTAAAGATGCGAGAAACAACAAATTCGATAAATAAACGAAAGGTATAATAGCAACAAAACTTACTAATAAAAAAACAACACTGCTTTGAATCAAGAGAAAACCACTCCTTCCTACTTCACCTTTTGCAAAACCCAAAACCTTCTTTTCCTTATTCAATGGTGACGTACTTCTTGACAGATCCGAAGCTGGGGAAGAGGAATAACGTCGGAAGGGAAGGAAAAGGGGCGGCGATAACCGAAGAACACGGCGACAGTGCGAGATCGTAGGTGTGGTGGAAGGCGATGGGGGAGGCGAAAATAGAGAGGAGAGGCAGAGAGAAAAGAGCAAAAGAAGATGACAATCGTGAAGAGGAGAAGACACCGCCTCCGCTAAGCATGCGGAGGCGACGGCTGCCGAACCAAGGAAAAGAAAGCAAAGAGTGTAGAGAGAAGGAGGAGCCTTCTAGGGTTTTTTTAGAATCCTGTTATTTTATAATTAATGTTAGTTTCTTAAATAAATATATTTTAATTTGAAGAGAACAATTAAAGTGTTTGACACAAAAAAGGACATTGCAAGTAGGACTTGAACTAACCTTGAACCTATGAGATTAGCTATATAAGCAACAACTAGCAAGTTCATATTATCTCTTATATATACAAATTAAAACAGTCAAAAATAATTATTAGTAAACGGGGTTAGGGTAGTGACACATGGCGTTATCCTAGATGCATGCCTAATAAGTGAGTGAACAAGGTTGATCGGTCTTGACAATCACTCATTCCACCCTATAATTGGGGGGAGAGACACTATAAAATTAAAGGGTGTCCTGGCCCCTCTCCTCCCCATCCCCATCCCATCCCTAATTCTTTTCTAATATCATTCTCATCACCTTCTGACCAAAGTGTCACCACTTTTTTCTTGAAGCTTGCTGGGGTTTCACACAGGTTTATTATATTCCCCCCGAAAGGTGTTCTTAGGTTCAAATCTAGCTTACTCCAAGCGTGTCTTGAGGGCTTGAACCTTGGACCCTAAGTCGGGGCTTGACCAATCCACTTTATTTGGGTTTGGATCTTTAATTTGTTAGACTTACTTTATTATTTATTTATTTGTAGTTCAATAATTAATACTAGTTATCTATATTATTACCTTGATGGACCCATTCCCGTAAAACCACCGAATATATAACATTGAGTGAATACATATTTTTGTCTTATAAATGTCTATTCCATTTATATTCTTTAAACTAACTCTAAAATACAAAATTTAAAATTTATTCCTTTAACAACCAAAACATTCTAGACTTGGCCTGGTCGGATTTGAAGTAAACTCATTATATCTCTTGGAAGGGAAAGTACGTTCAACGATTTATTACCAACCACAACTTGCAATCCAGGAAATTGCTAAAGAGTATACTAGGTTATGGTATATAATGTTATTCTCCTTAGAAACGTTACCGAAAAAAAAAAAAAAAAAAAAGAAGAGGAAAACATAAACAAACAAATTAAATAAAGCAATTTTCTTGAGTTTTATTTTTAGCAATATAACAAATATCAATTTAAAAAATATTGACTATGCTTGCTTTCTTTGACGTTCTATGGGAAAAGAATATTTTATATTGTAACTTCTTTCCCACTCCAAAACACAAATAGAAATGAAAGAGAGAAAAAATGTTTTTATTTGAATGTGATGGAGAAAATTGATTTGGGATCCGAGTTAATCAACCCAAATATTAAGGACAAATTAATATGAAAAGCAAGGGAAATGTACAAAAAGAAAAAATACTCACAATTCGTTATTAAATGCTTGTTTAGTACAATAATCAATATGTTTACCATCATATAATATATATCTTAATGTATAAATAACTGATATATATATACACAATACATGTTTTATTTTTTCATTCCACCGGGGGAATACCCAGATTAGTTCATGCTAATAACCAACCTTCCTTGGGAAAATCCATGCACATCCTCCTCAAGGACAAAACAGCCTCAGTCATAGGCGATGAACAATCAAGATACCACGATCACAAGAGAGTGTCCGTTTAGTCAAAACGTCAGCCACTCGGTTCTGTTCCTGAAAAAACGAGACACAGTAATATCCCAAGGCTTCATCAACCACTGTTTGTAATCCTGGATGGTATTAGCCAATAACTCACTATAGTTACTTCCATTGTTAGGCGTATTGAGCGCTTCGACAATATTGATAGCATCAGTCTCCACCATAACCTTCATAAATCCTCTTTCACAATACATGTTTGATTATGTTAATATAAATAGCAATGCTATAAACATCTCCTGTATTTTTCTTACAATTTTTTTTCTTGGAGTGTCATAATGTGATTAGTAGTTAATTAAATTTATTAATTAATTAAATGTGTGTTAGCTAATTCATACCCAATGAATGAAACACAAATCATGAGGAAAAAGTTTGGAGGTAAAAATCAGGGGATGAAGTCTTTCCTAATATAAATAACTAAATAATCAAATACACAATCCGCATTGGAATGACAATTCCCCTCATAATAGTTACTATATACAAAACCCCCATTGGAATGCCAATTATATTCCCCTCATAAAAGAAATATCTTTTATCTTCAAAAAAAAAAAAAGAAAGAAATATCTTATTTCTAAGAAAGTAAGAATGTTATTCTCGAGGAAAGAAAGTGGAATCAAATGATAGAATCTATTCTATAAAAATGCCATTCAATGAATTGAGAATCTGGACTGAACCAACTTGACTTAGATCAATCAGAACTGTACTTTAGTCTTTAGAAATGGACTCCGTCCTTGGGTGCAATGGACTCGGTCCTTATTCTTAGAACAGGAGCTTAGCTGAGGTTTATATAATAGAGTTAATTAGTTTGTTTCTCCCACCACGTACTGCAACATTTCATGCATGCATACATATTACTTACTAAATCATAATTCTCTCAAAAACAATACTATACCCAAAACATATGAGAATGTTGTTTACTAAACTTCCCCCATTTCTTTACCTTGTAATTTTTCTTTGCTTGTTTTCTTCAGCTTTCACACAAAGAGTTGCAGCCAAAAACAACATGATAAGGTGTGCTGAGAGGGAGAGACAAGCTCTTCTGGATTTCAAGCATGGCCTTGTGGATGACTATGGCGTTCTCTCTTCTTGGGGGAGAGATGTTCATCAAAGAGAATGCTGCGCTTGGTCGGGCGTTCACTGCCACAACAATACTGGCCATGTAACAATGCTTGATATTCATGACCCCATATATGATTATGGCTTCCCAACTCAACAATTTCAGGATAATTTTAGCCAATTCCCAAGTCACCCATATCTGAAAGGTTACAAGGTTAGCCCATCTCTACTTGAATTAGAGCATTTGAAATATGTGGACCTTAGTCACATTGATTTTCAAGGGATTCGTTTCCCCGATTTTTTTAGTTCCTTTAAGAGGTTGCGTGTCTTGAAACTGATGTTTACCAACTTCTCTGGTATCGTTCCTCCTAGATTAGGGAACCTCACAAATCTACATGTTTTACATGTTAGTGGACCGAATTTGAAAATAAAAAATCTTGAGTGGCTCTCTCTTCTTTCTTCTCTAAGATCCCTTTATCTCTATGCTATTGACATTGATGCACCACCAACCAATGTCAGTCTCTCTCCTTTCCTTGAGAAATTACGGTTGCCAAGTTGTGAACTTCATGGAACTTTGCCTTTCTTGCTAAATTCTTCTCCATTTCTTTCCGTTGTTGATTTTTCCTATAACAGTCTCACTCTTCCTATATTCCATTTGTTGCACAATGCTAGCAAACAATTCACTAGCATCGACCTATCACACAACAACTTTGTGGGCCTCATTCCCGACACATTTGGAGACATGTCCATTCTTGAGAATCTTTATCTGGGTGATAATTCGTTCACGGGTGAAACTCCCAAATCCTTTGAGAATTTGACTCATCTACAAATTCTTTCTTTGGGTGGTAATCATTTGAAGGAATCAATTGTTGAGCTTTCAAAAAAGTTATCTAAAAGTACAAGGGAGTCGTCTCTTCAAACTTTGGACTTGTCTGATAATAGACTATTTGGTGAACTCCCAAAAGATATTGGTACTAGATTCCCTTCCTTAAGAGAACTAGGCCTAAGGGGAAATCAACTTCAAGGGGTCCTACCAGAAAGCATAGGGAAGCTATCAATGCTTGAACAACTGGATGTCTCATCAAACTCATTGCAAGGAATTGTAAGTGAAGCCCATTTTTTGAACCTTGCCAACCTTCAAGTGTTGAGTTTATCCTTTAATCTAGCCCTATCTTTCAACTTGAGTCATAATTGGGTTCCTCCTTTTCAAATTCTTTTTCTATTATTGGCAAACTGTAAAGTGGGACCTCAATTTCCAAAATGGTTGCAAACTCAGACTAAAATATTGCATCTTGATATTTCTTATGGAAATATTTCAGATACAATACCGGAATGGTTTTGGAATTCTGCATTGAATTTTGGGTACATGAACTTGTCCTATAATAACATTGGTGGGAGGTTGTCTGATTTATCCACCAACTCCAACTCCTTTCTTGATGAAAGCAGTAAAGATTTGAGTGATGATAATGTCAGTGGTCCCATACCAATGTTTTCTAGCAGAATAATTGATTTGAGCTATAATCATTTTTGGGGTCCAATACCATTATTTCCTCCTGAGTTTATGACAATTTATCTCTCAAATAATAAGTTTGCTGGTCCAATTTCATCATTGTGCTCAACTATTAGCTCAAACACTTTTTTTATTGACCTTTCTTATAACCAGCTCTTTGGTGAGATTCCTGATTGTTGGAATAAATCTAGACATCTTTCCCATCTTGACTTAGGAAACAATAATTTCTTAGGGAGGGTTCCACACTCTTTAGGCTCCCTATCTTTGCTTCGATCGTTGCACTTGAGAAACAACCACCTTACTGGGGAATTGCCTTCCTCATTGCAAAATTGCACATCATTGTTAGTTATGGATCTTGGAGGCAATGAGTTTACGGAGAGAATTCCATCATGGATTGGGGGATCTTTAAGGGATTTGGCCATTCTTAGCCTTCGACATAACAAGTTCTATGGAGACATACCTTCATCTATTTGTCTTCTCAATCGAATCCAAATCTTGGATCTTTCCGTTAATGAGTTGACGGGGAAAATTCCACAGTGCTTCAACAACTTCACTCATATGATGCAAGATAAACATTCCAGAAAGCTTCAAATGTTGTTTCCAGAACCCTTACTTATTTCTGCTTCGACCTCTCTAGACAATATATTGATTCAATGGAAAAACAAAGAGTGGGAATATAGGAAACAAGTGGTCCTCCTAAAAAGCATTGATCTTTCAAGCAATCAGTTGGTTGGAGATATTCCCGAGCAATTTTCTTCCCTCAATGGATTACTTTCCTTGAACCTTTCAAGTAACCATTTGACTGGAAAAATCTTTTCGACAATCTATCAAATGGAGAATTTAGAGGTCCTTGATCTATCTAAGAATCAACTCTTTGGTGCAATTCCAATCGGTCTTGCTAGTTTGAATTATCTTGCTGTTCTTGACTTGTCCAACAACTCTTTATCTGGCAAAATTCCAACCGGCACTCAATTACAAAGTTTCAATGCTTCTTTCTATGCCGGAAATAGCGGGTTGTGCGGGGACCCACTTCCCAAATGTTCGCCAGATGCTCCTCCACAAAACAACAACAACTACAATGACTATGAAGAAGGTGATGATTTTCTAGATCGGGGATTTTATATATCCATGGTGCTTGGATTCTCTCTAAGCTTTTGGGGATTTGTGGTCACTTTAATTCTCAAAGACTCATGGAGATTAACTTACTATGAATTCTTAAATGATGTCAAAGATTGGCTCTACGTGAAAATCAGAATTTATTTGGCAAGACTACAACGAAAGCTTAGGCGCACATGATGATTTGATGAATGAATGAATGGTAGGAGCTGAGGTAAAATTACTATACTCTTGGTATTAATCATTTCATTTTGGTCTTTTTTAGTGAAAGAGTATGTAGTTATTTAAACTATGAAATTACACTCTGCACTTTCATTTTGTACCATACCTATTGATCAAGTTTTTGCCACAACTTTGAAATACTGGGCAGGTTGACATAGATGGATTCTGTGGATTATTGCAACACCAAATTGAAGGATTTTGATGGAGTTCTTAGCTTGGTTATTATTTGTGTGTTTCATTCACTAGTTTTAGAAAGAAAAGTCTGTATTTGTTTCTCTTTTTTTTCATCAGCTTATCTTTTCAATTAATTATTGTTACTATAATTTCATCTCTTCCGTCCTCACATTTTAAAGATGATTTGTGTATGCTATTGTCATCTTCGCCATTGTTACTAAGTATGCTTTTATAATTGTTCTGCATTTATAATTTTATGATGCTTCCCGTACATGTCATATATGTTTCTAGGGAAATTCAAATTCACACACTGCTACCTCCTGTCATGACTTTAAGTCAGGTGATGGACCAACTACGTTAAGTCTCCGGATATTGTTGTTGTTGTTTGCTACAATCTCCATAACTGGTCTGCCGTGAGCACAGTAATATTTTTTATACATGAAAAATAATTAACACATTTTTTAAACTGACTTGGTAACGGTAGGCAAATAAGTCGAGATTTGATTTGCACTCTCCTTTCACACAATTAACACATTTTTTAAATTGACTTGGAATTGCTCTAAGTACAGTTTTGTTAATTTGCTTTTGGATAGATTTGTCATTGCCTTCATCTTCATTACTTGTTCGCTTCTTTTTTGTTGGTAATGTCTCATATGCAATTGAGTTACTAAAATTGACATTGATAAGAGGATTATAAATTTGACATTGTCATTTTTAGACATTGATCATCCTAGATGGATGGATCAAATTAGACCACACTTATAAAATTGACATTGTGCTTAAGGTGCGTCAGTTGTTGAAACTTAAAATGCGTCGGTCTAAAGCTTTAAGTGCGTGGTTTTCCTATTTGAGGTGCGTTGTTTTCCTTCTTAAAGCTTAAGGTGCGTAATTTGTATGCTTAATGTGCATTAGTTATTGAAACTTAAAGTACGCCATTTTAAAACTTTAAGTGCGTGGTTTATGTTGATCTTAATAAGGTACTTTGTTTGTGTGCTTAAGGTGAGTCATTTTAAAATTTTAAGTACGTGGTTTGTGTTCTTAAGATGCTTTGTTTGCGTGCTTAAGGTGCGTAGTTTGCGTACTTAAGGTGTGTCTTTTTGTGTTAACCGCACGAGAAGTTATATTTGCACCTAATCCACTCCCTATATATATATATATATATATATATATGGAATAAGGGTCAAATTGGCCACTCAACTGAACACCAAACTGTAATGAGACCATCGAACTCAAAACAATGCAATTGGGTTCCTGAACAACACAAACTCATGTAATTCAACCCAAAATGACTTGTTTACCTGAAAGTATGTTGACCTGGTGGTTACCGAATTTAAAAATAATTTTAAATAAAATAATTTTAAAAAAAGCAAGAACGGCTAGAGACGACGAGAGACGAAGGTCTTCGTCTCTAGCCATGGAGACGAAGTCGGTCGAAGACGATTCGTCTGGTCGTTCTTTTTTTTTTTTAATTAATTGTTTTATTTAAAATTATTTTTTAATATGGTAACCACCACGTCAGCATAATTTCAGGTAAACAAGTCATTTTGAGTTGAATTGCATGAGTTTGTGTTGTTAGAGACCCACCCAATTGCAATTTCCCCTCCCCCCTACTCCACCTGAAATCCATCCAAACATAGCTTATAACAATTGAATGTCATAAATTGGAACCCCACTAACTTATTATCAAAGACTAAATCATTAAATGAAAAATATCATGTCAAGAGAAAATTTAGGAGAAGCGGATAGCATTACTCATCTATATTACATGAAAAATGTCATGTCAAGAGAGAGATTATGAGATTACGAAAAATGTCATAGCTTTTACCCTTGAGTAGGGTAGAGGAGGACTTTCCCAATTCCACTATATAAATATGTTTCCTAATATTCAGTACTTATATATATACTAGTTTTATACGCGCATTGCGCGAATGGGTTAATGCCCAATGTTTATATTTAAATAAATATTTGAAAGTATATTAATGGAATATTATATAGGAGAAGTTTATACATGGATAGTTGAATGTCGAATTTTTTTATTTAAATATTTAACTCAAAGTATATGAATCCAGGATAATATAGAAAATTCATTATAATTATTACTAAAATAAATGTTTGCAACCTTGTAAAATCGATAGTCTAAATATTTGGTCTAAAAATGATAGTCTAAATAAATACTACTTTTTGTTTGAATTTTTCTAAGTGTTCTTAATTCTCTTTTGAGTAACATTGTCATTGTCTTCATTTTTACTATTTGTTCTCTTCCTTTTTGTTGGTAGTGTGTTATTTGTAATTCGGTTATTGTTGGTAGCATAGATGACAACATCATGCAATGAGATTATGATATAGGAGCTATGGATTTTCCTTTAGGTGTTCTGCTTGGGGTTCATTTGGTTCAACCATTATTGTTGAATGAGTTATTGTGGATAAAGAAATCCCTAGTTTTAGAAAAAAGATTAAATAAATTAATAAAAATTTGAAAATTTAAAATATTATGTATTCCAAAGATATTAAAAGTTAGTTTCTCGCTTCAATTTGCTGGGTAATGGGTTATTTGAGTACTTTCATTGTCAACAAATCCCTCAATTAGTTAATATGATTGGTTTCAAACTATTCTTTTTTATTTTTTTCATGGTATTAAAGAAATACATATGTATCATTTTTTTGGTGTAACTACTAATTTATTTAATTCAATAAGAGTAAAATAGAGTGATTTCGCTTCAATTTGTTGGTTTATTTGAGTACTCTGCCAACCAATCCCCAAGTAGTTAATATAATTAGCTTCAAATTATTTAAATTTTTTTCATAGTATTAATAAAATACATGGTAAATAAATAAATAAAATTATTTTGTACTATAACTTTGATATTTAATTACAAGATGTTTTAAAAATAAGATAATGGACAATGTAATGAATATCAATTGATAAATTTGAATGTAAAGAACCTTTGCATGAGAGAAAATAAAGACAATATAACTAATGAAATTATTTCTCTTATTTAATTTAATTTTTTGATAATGAATAATTTTTTCAAATAAAGGTATTGTAGACACATAATTCTAAATTAAAGAAATACATATATATCATTTTTTTTTGTAGCTACTAATTTATTTAATTTAATAAAAGTAAAATAGAGTGAGAAACTTAATTATGTCAAATTTGATTGAGATGAGGTTCGAACCTAAGACTTTTTTTTTTATAGAAATTAATGGGTAAGTTAAAAGTTAACGGAATATTAACGGAGAAGAGAATATTTAACGGAAAACTTAACGGATAATCATAAAAGTAAGGTTAAATTAGGTAATCTCTATTAATAATATTAATCTGAATTATCTTAACCATCTATTTGATTAAATAATTCATCTTAACCATCCATTTGATTAAATAATTTGATCGCCATTTTTTCTACCCATTTTAAGCCTAACTCTCTTTGGCTCTTATTAGTATAGTAGATATAAATGAATTCTCGTGTGGTTGACCTTCTCCGGTGCGGTTGCGTGGTTGTTTAAGGTGCATAATTTTCTTTCTTAAGGTGCGTAACTTTAATTTCCTTCTTAAGGTGCGTGATTTTCCTTCTTAAGGTGCGTGGTTTTTATGCTTAAGGTGTGTCAGTGTTGAAACTTAAGGTGCATGAACCTAAAGCTTAAGGTGCGTTATTTTCCTTCTTAGATGCTTGATTTATATGCTTAAGGTACGTGAGTTGTTGAAACTTAAAGTGCGTCATTTTAAAACCTTAGGTGCGTGGTTTGTATTCTTAAGATGCGTAATTTGTGTACTTAAGGTGCGTCGGCCTAAAGTTTTAAGTGTGCGTGATTTGTGTTCTTTAGGTGCTTTGTTTGTGTGCTTTAAGGTGCGTGGTTTGTGTACCTAAGGTGCGTGTTTGTGTGCATAAGGTGCATAACCGCACGGGAACCTTTCCCCGCACCTGAACCCTTCCTTCTATATATATATATAGGAATGTATACACAAATTGCATATAGAAATTAAACAACGAGAAGCCATATCTGGATAAATTTCTTTGATAAACAATGTGTAATGGTGAGAAACAAATTTCTTATATTTATAGGAGATTTCTAACATTGCGCCAAAAATGATAAATAAGTAATTGAATAAAGTTAGCAGATTCCTAGTCACCCGGGAAAAAGAATCTCATCCCCTAGGTGAGATTTATTTTCCATAATATCATGAAATTTGATCCCCAGTTGTTCCGAACTTTTCTGCCTCAAGGATTACACCAAACGTGGGAATAATTTTTTCACCTTTTAAATTCCCGAAAAAGTTTGAACTTTCCCGTCTATCAAACGTCCTCTTAGGGAATGCGGGGACATTTAGGAAAAATAAATAATATAATAGAGAATAAAATATGAAAAAAAAAATATGAATCATACATTCCAACCAACCATTGGACTAACATTTTTAGTTGGCGTTATAAGCCTAACTTTATTGACTCTTATTATATTAGTTATTATAGTAGATAGAGACGCACATATTTGTTTATTTATTTATATTAATATAAATGTGTGTTTATATATTTAATTATTCGTACATTTTGATGTAAAAGATTCAGTGAATACATATTTTTGTCTTATAAATTTCTATTTCATTCATATTCTCTAAAATAATATTAAAATACAAAATTTAAAAATGGAAAAAGTGTCAAATATGCCACTGAACTTATCGCTTTTGTGCAATTGGGCCATTGAACTTAAAAAGTGTGCAATTCAACCATCAAACAAGCAAAATTTGTGCAATTGGACCATTTTTACAAATTTTTTTAGTTTAATTTGAGTTAAAAACATTTCAATATTGACTTCCAACTAGTATGGTAGAAGAAAGTGTCACTCTTAATACATATATGTTAGTAATATAATTGGATTTTACCAGAAAATTTTTGTAAAAATGGTCCAATTGCACAAATTTTATTTGTTTGATGATTGAATTGCACACTTTTTAAGTTCAATGGCCCAATTGCACAAAAGCGATAAGTTCAGTGACATATTTGACATTTTTTCATTTAAAAATTGTTCCTTTAACGAATCAAAACATGCTAGACTTGGTCGGATTTGAAGTCAAGTCAACTCATTATAACTCTTGGAGGGCAGGAGTGGAAAGTAAGGAGTACGTCTTACTACTACGTACAATAATTTATTAGCAACCACAACTTGCAAATTTGCAATAAAGAATATGATCCTGTTCAGTAATAATCACCCTATCAATTAATTTTGGTTTATTTAACCATTATTAGTTGTTTGATTTGGATAAAAAATTAATATAAGTGTTTGGTTAATAAGCTTTTTTGTAACTCCAAAATACTAAAATTCAAAAGGCTACTCAAAACAACATTTTCAATTAACTTTTTGAGATAAGAAATTATATCAATTAACTTTTTGAGAAAAGAAATTATACCAAATAGCTAACAGCTAACAGTTAATTTACCAAACACATTTCTACAATCAACTAATGTTATCAACTAATCATACATTCTAACCCAATCAGCTAACAGTTTCAACTAACAGTCATTTACCAAACAGGACCTATACTTATAGTATATAATATTCGACAAAAACTTATGTAAATTGTCTAAAAAATTCTTATTTATGAATTATGAGACGGGTATAATTGTAGAAAATTTAGTATGTATATATCAAAATTTCAGTTATAAATATTACAATATTTATTATTTATTATTAGTGACAATCAATTTTACCCTTAAGGGGGTGTTTGGTTGGATGGAAAATCTTTTCCATGGAAAAGATTTTTCATGAAGTGAAGGAAAATGTGTTTTTCCATTGTTTGGTTGAATGGAAAATGTTTTCCATTGGAACTTGAGTTCCCAAAAGTGGAGGAAAACAAATTCTTTGCTAGGAGTTGGTATTTTGTTTTCCAAAGAGTTTGGGAAGAAAGTATTGAGCAATTGGACAACTTTACCCTCATCAAAATAATATAATTTATTATCACTATTAATTGTTAAGGGCATATTGGTCTTTATATTCATAATTCCTTACCATTCCAAATCCAACCAAACAATGAAATTCATATTCCCAGCAACTTTTTTTTCCACCAACCAAACAATAGAATCTATTTTCCTGGTAATTTGTTTTACATGGAATTTGAATTCCATTTCCTCTAAATATTTTCCAGCGAACCAAACGGGCTGTAATAGTATTGTAATTTCACATATAACTATTGCAATATCTATCATAAGTAACGATTTATTTTTAATTCAAATTGGTATTAAATTTTCTACAATAAGTATTATATATTTTTTTAATTTCATAACATTTCACATATAAGTATTACAATATTTATAACCACAATTTCAGTTATAAGTATTATACTAATATTTATCATTAGTAACAATTATTTTATCCTAAATAGTATCATAGTTTCACATATATAAATATAACTAACAGTTTATTTATTTCAAATTGATATTAAATTTTCTATAATAAATTTTATGTTTTCTATCATAAGTAACAAACAACTATCTTAGATTCAACTTGTCTCACACAAGTGTGACTTATAATATTCTTCTCCGTTAGAAACGTTAACCAGAAAAAAAAAATTCTGAGTTTTGTTTTTAGCAATTTAACAAAAATCAATTAAAAAAAAAGAGTGACTAATTAAGGACTTCACATAATTGCTTTGATTTATTTTTTTTATTTTTTTTACGTTTCTAAATTCTATAAAGGGAAAAGAATATTCTATATATATTGTAACTTCTTTCCCACTCCAAAACACATAAATAGAAATGAAATATATAATTAAAAGATAAAAATGCAATTCTATTGAATGAGCTCGAGAAAAATAACGCAGAGTTCAAATTAATTAAATTCGAAATAAAGATCGATTACGGACAAATTAATATGAAAGACAATGGTATGAAATGACAAGCAACTCATAATTTGCTATTAAATGTTCAAGCAATAATATAGACTCAGGATTATATAAGAGTTAGTAGCCCGGTAAGAATGCGCAAATCAATCTCATCTGCTCATCTAGAATTATAGTGACTAGAAATTAAAGAAAAAATGTTGTGACATTTTCGTAATTACATTTGATAATGCATCCACAAATAATTGACAGTGCGCTTAGGATTTATAATAGTGCAGTCATGTGTCTTGTGCGTACATTATAGTTATCCACGAACGCAATATCAAATGTTTTTAGAAAAGTTATTGTAATAATTATTAAAATTTTACTGTATTTTTTTTTTCAAATGTTTGAACCTTGATCATTCTAGATAGAGATTAGTTCGAATGTCCTTGCGGAGCTAGTAGTTGAATACGGAGTATGATATTATTATATATGACAGTTCCATTGTAAAAGAAATATCTATTCTAAAAAAATGCCATTCAATGGATTGAGAATCTTAGGCAATGAATTGGGGTTCACGCTATGTTATTGAATTAAAAAATATTATATGGACTCACACTTTTTACTCTCACTCACAAATTGTGAATGTAGACATTTTTTTTGAGACCCACATAATGAAAACATCTTATTTTACCTTTAAAAAAAAACATCTTATTCTTAATTGTCACTTCATAGAGTAAGAGTGAAGGAGTAGAATTTGAGAGTACATGTATAGAACTCATATCCATTAATGGCTGGAGTGAGTCAACATGACTTAGATCAGAACTGTCTTTTATATATTGAGTTGGATCCCATCACAATCACATTAATTGTTATTTTTAATTATTAATGGATTGACTTGGAGTCAATGGACTCGCTCCGTCCTTGGGTGCAATTGACTCAGTCCTTATGTTAGAATGAAGTTAGAACTGGAGCTGAGCTGAGGTTTATATAATAGGGTTAATTAGTTTGTTTCTCCCACTGCAAGCTAAGCTAGATTTCATGCATGCATATATTCTCTCAAAACAATACTATACCCAAAACATATGAATATGAGAATGTTGTTTACTAAACTTCCCCCATTTCTTTACCTTGTAATTTTTCTTTGCTTGTCTTCTTCTGCTTTCACACAAAGAGTTGCAGCCAAAAACATGATAAGGTGTGCTGAGAGCGAGAGACAAGCTCTTCTGGATTTCAAGCATGGCCTTGTGGATGACTATGACGTTCTCTCTTCTTGGGGAACAGATGTTCATCAGAGAGAATGCTGCGATTGGTGGGGCGTTCACTGCCACAACAACACTGACCATGTAACAATGCTTGATATTCATGACCCCATATATGATAATAATGGCTTCCCAACTCCACAACTTCAGAAGGATTCTATCTCCCTAATTCATCCATATCTGGAAGGTTACAAAGTTAGCTCATCTCTACTTGAATTGAGACATTTGAAATATTTGGACATTAGTCATGTTGATTTCCAAGGGATTCATTTCCCCGATTTCATTGGTTCCTTTAAGGGGTTGCGGGTCTTGAAACTCATGTATACCAACTTCTTTGGTATTGTTCCTCCCAGATTAGGGAATCTCACCGATCTACATGTTTTATATATTAGTGGACCCGATTTGAAAATAAAAAATCTTGAGTGGCTCTCCCTTCTACCTTTACTAAGATCTCTTTATCTCTATGCTATTGACATTGATACACGAGCAACCAATGTAAGCCTCTCTCCTTTCCTTGAAAAATTACGGTTGCCAAGTTGTGAACTCCATGGAACTTTGCCTTTCTTGCTAAATTCTTCTTCTTCTTCACTTTTTTCCGTTGTTGATTTGTCCTATAACAGTCTCACTCCTCCTATATTCCATTTGTTGCACAATGCTAGCAAACAATTCACTAGCATCGACCTGTCATACAACAACTTTGCGGGCCCCATTCCCGACACATTTGGAGACATGTCCATTCTTGAGAATTTTTATCTGGATGGTAATTCATTCACGGGTGAAACTCCCAAATCCTTTGAGAATTTAACTCATCTACAAATTCTTTCTTTGGGTGGTAATCATTTGAAGGAATCAATTGTTGAGCTTTTAGAAAAGTTATCTAAAGGTACAAGGGAATCATCTCTTCGATGGACTTATATGAGAATAGACTAATTGGTGAACTCCCAACAAATATTGGCACTAGATTCCCTTCCTTAAGAGTACTAAGCCTCAGGGGAAATCAACTACAAGGGGTCCTACCAGAAAGCATAGGGAAGCTATCAATGCTTGAACAATTGGATGCCTCATCAAACTCATTGCAAGGAATTGTAAGTGAAGCCCATTTTTTGAACCTTACCAACCTTCAAGTGTTGAGTTTATCCTATAATCTAGCCCTATCTTTCAACTTGAGTCATAATTGGGTTCCTCCTTTTCAAATTCTTTTTCTATTATTAGCAAACTGTAAAGTGGGGCTTCAATTTCCAAAATGGTTGCAAACTCAGACTAAACTATTTCATCTTGATATTTCTTTTGGAAATATTTCAGATACAATACCGGAATGGTTTTGGAACTCTGCAGTGAATTTTGAGCACATGAACTTGTCCTATAATAATATTGGTGGGAGATTGTCTGATTTGTCCACCAACTTCAGCACCTCTTCTAGCTTAGAATTTGATTTGAGCTATAATAATTTTTCGGGTTCAATACCATTATTTTCTCCTGAGATTTTAATAATTAATCTCTCAAATAATATGTTTGTTGGTCCAATTTCATCATTGTGCTCAACTATTAACTCAATTGTTATTGACCTTTCTTATAATCAACTCTCTGGCGAGATTCCTGATTGTTGGAATAACTCTACAAGTCTATTTGTTCTTGACTTGGGAAATAATCATTTCATCGGGAAGGTTCCACCGTCTTTAGGCTCCATATTTTCGCTTCAATCATTGCACTTGAGAAACAACCACCTTACTGGGGAATTGCCTTCCTCACTGCAAAATTGCACATCATTGTTAGTTATGGATCTTGGTGGCAATGAATTTATGGAGAGAATTCCATCATGGATTGGGGGATCTTTGAGTGATTTGATCATTCTTAGCCTTCGGCATAACAAGTTCTATGGAGACATACCTTCATCTATTTGTCATCTCAATCAAATCCAAATCTTGGATCTTTCCGTTAATGAATTGACTGGAAAAATTTCACAGTGCTTCAACAATTTTACTCATTTGATGCAAGATAAATATTCCAGAAAGCTTCAAAACGTATGGATGTTTTCAAAACCCTTACTTATTTCTGATTGGATCTCTCTAGACAATATATTGATTCAATGGAAAAACAAAGAGTGGAAGTATAGGAAGCAAGTGGAACTCCTGAAAAGCATTGATCTTTCAAGCAATCAATTGATTGGAGATATTCCCGAGCAATTTTCTTCTCTCAATGGATTACTTTCCTTGAACCTTTCGAATAATCATTTGATTGGAAAAATCTTTCCGACAATCTATCAAATGGAGAATTTAGAGGTTCTTGATCTATCTAAAAATCAACTCTTTGGTGCAATTCCAATCGGTCTTGCTAGTTTGAATTATCTTGCTGTTCTTGACTTGTCCAACAACTCTTTATCGGGCAAAATTCCAACCGGCACTCAATTGCAAAGTTCAATGCTTCTTTCTATGCCGGAAATATTGGGTTGTGCGGTGACCCACTTCCCAAATGTTCGCCAGATGCTCCTCCACAAAACAACAACACCAACAACAACAACCACAACGATTATCAAGAAGGTGATGATTTTCTAGATCGGGGATTTTACATATCCATGTTGCTTGGATTCTCTCTCAGCTTTTGGGGATTTGTGGTCACTTTAATTCTCAAAGACTCGTGGAGATTAGCTTATTATGATTTCTTGAATGATGTCAAAGATTGGTTCTACGTGAAAATGAGAATTTATTTGGCAAGGCTACAACGAAAGCTTGGGCGCACATGATGATTTGATGAATGAATGAAGGGGAGGAGCTGATGAGGTAAAATTACTCTACTCATGGAATTATTTCATTGTGGTCTCTTTTTTTTTTTATAGTGAAAGAGTATATATAGTTATTTAAACTATGAAATTACACTCTGCACTTTCATTTTGTACCATACCTATTGATCAAGTTTTTGCCACAACTTTGAAATACTGGACAGGTTGGCATAGATGGATTCTGCGGATTATTGCAACACCAAATTGAAGGATTTGGATGGAGAACTTAGCTTGGCTATGATTTGTGCGTTTCATTCACTAGTTTTAGAAAAAAAAAAGAAAAAAAGTCTGTATTTGCTTTTTTTTTTTTTCTTTCATCAGCTTATCTTTTCAATTAATCATTGTTACTAAAATTTCAACTCTTCCGTCCTCACATTTTAAAGATGATTTGCGTATGATATTGTCATCTTCTCCATTGTTACTAAGTAGTAAGTACATGTTTTGCATAACTGGTCTGCAGTGAGCAGTAATACTTTTTATAACATAAAAGCAGTTAGTTTAATGACTTATCAAACATTATTACATGAACCATGGTTCATATAATTAATTGTGTGGATTATAAATAAAAAGTATATTTTTAATATATTAAAAAATACATTATTTACGTACATAAAATACATTATTTGAGTACTGAAAGTATATTATTTAATATAATGTACATTTAGTACAAAAATAATGCACTTTTAATAAATAAAAAATATATTTTGTATCTATGATCCACGCAATAATTTGTTGTGACCTATTTGACTTTTGGTCTATGATTTTTGTAATTTGACTTTTTTGTCACTGAAAAGTACGAAGCCCAGGAGAAGACCCAATGAAACAGTAGTTGGGCCTAAAGAGGCTTGTAGAAGCAACATTTCTTTTCTTGTTCCCATAAAGAAGAAGCTGGGGCTTAATTGTAATTTTCTTTTGGAAAAATTGCATCTTTGGTCCCTGAGCTTTAAGCAAGTTCCGACTCAGTCCCTGAGTTATGGCCGTATCCGAGTTTAGTCTCTCAGTTATGAACAAAGTGGCGCATTTGGTCCCTAGCCGTTAAAACTAACGGAAAAATTAAAAAATAATTAAAATTTGAGGGGTAAAATATGAAATTCACATTTTATTCTTCTTCTTATATCAAAATCACTTTTATAACATTATTTTTCACTTCTTAGCCTCTTATTTTCAATATTTTTCAATTCTGAAAGCATTTCAATAATTTTAGTATGACTTGTTAGGAGCCTGACTCTCGTATAACAAACTTAAAACCTAGTACAAACAAAGAAACACTTGATCATTGTGTTTAGGCATCTGAAAACACTATCCTAATAATTTTCGATTTTCTTTACTAACCAACAAAGGTAATCAAACTAGAACTTTTGAGATACAAAATTCTGTTTTCTTAAAACCAGAGTAATGAAAGAGGAACCTAAGAATCAATTATAAAAATTTTAAAAACTTTTGTAACTTCAAAAAACGACAATTGAAAAATTTTAAAAACTTTTGTAACTTCAAAAAACGACAATTGACTAATTTTAAAAACTTTTGTAACTTCAAAAAACGACAATTGACTAAACTAAAAAACTTTTGTAACTTCAAAAAACGACAATTGACTAAACTATTGCATACAAAATACTTCAAAAAACGACAATTGACTAAACTATTGCATACAAAATATTTCAAAAAACGACAATTGACTAAACTATTGCATACAAAATATTTTTTACATAATAAAAATCTCAAGTTATTCTTTTGGTGAAATTCTCATAAAAGCAACTTGAAAAATTTGAAATTATTTTGTATCTCAGAAGTTCTAGTTTGATACCTTTATTGCTTAGTAAAGGAAACCAAAAATTATTAGGATACTGTTTTCAAATGCTTAAAAACAATGATCAAGTGTTTCTTTGTTTGTACTAGGTCTTAAGTTTGTTATACGATAGCCAGACTCCTAACAAGTCATACTAAAGTTATTGAAATGCTTTTAGAATTGAAAAATATTGAAAATAAGAGGCTAAGAAGTGAAAAATAATGTTATAAAAGTGATTTTGATATAAGAAGGATAATAAAATGTGAATTTCCTATTTTACCCTTCAAATTTTAACTATTTTTTAATTTTTCCGTTAGTTTTAACGGCTAGGGACCAAATGCGCCACTTCGTTCATAACTGAGGGACTAAACTCTGATACGGCCATAACTTAGGGACTGAGTCGGAACTTGCTTAAAGCTCAGGGACCAAATATGTAATTTTCCTTTTTTTAAAAAAAAAATTTATCCGAGTTTTTCTTTGTCCGTTTAACGATTTGAAATTATCTCTATTCACTCAGAAAACACTGAAATTAATTCAGAAATAATCGTCGAATCGAAGAGGTTCCCGAAATACAATTATGCCATGGGAAGGACTTTGGGATGCCTACACAAAGCTCCATTCACATCTCTATATATATACGATATACCAACCCGACCCATTCTCCTTCTCCCTCTCCAGTTCCATCCAAATGCAAAGGCCATTAACAAGGACTGATTTCTCTCTACATACATAAATACGTAAACCCCAAACCCAAGACTCAATCCACTGCTTACTCCCTTGTCCAATCTACTGTAAGCTTGCCGACAAAATTAACTATATTCCTTTCGTTTTACTCACTTTTGTTTCCCTTCTTTCTGCAGATACTTTGATCTCACTCCTAAATCCTCATCGCTATCTGGGTAGAGTACATTCTTGGTTTATCCATTCACTTCTTATGAGTTTGGATTATGTTTTGCTTTTATGGTCAATGAATTGAGCTTGATTTTGCATGCATTTCTACTGTTCATGTTGATTTTGAATTCTTCTACTTTTAATCTTCATGTTTTTTTAATGGATTTTATTGAATGTTAGTAATCAGGATTATCTAGAATCTGGCTGTATCTCTTGATAGAGAATACAGATGTTTTAAATCACTTTATTAGTTATAGTTTTTGCCTTTTGGAGCTTAAAGATGCAATTGTTGTCTATTTTAAGCGTACTCTGTCTCCATAGCTGGGAATGGGCAGAGAGAATGATTCACATTTCCTTAGTTTGACTTGTGTGTTAAAGCAGAGTTGGAGAAGTCAAGATTGTCTTGAATGTAATTGCTGCACTTATGAAAATTTTTAGGAAAATTATCATCAGCTAAGGGTTGATTTAATTCATAGTTATGAGCTACGTATTGGTGCTCTAGCTAATGCCACTAACTATAAAGCTTTTTAATGAGAAATGAGTGAAGAAATTCAGGTGCTTAATGATTTTCTTCAGTAGCCATGGACTTGGTGCAATTTTGAGTATTTGGGTGATTCGATATGGTATTATAATTATTATAAATACATTGAAGTGCAATATAATAAGTTTAGTTTTCTCTTTTCTTTCTAGCACTTTCTACATACACTTGGTTAGATTAATTTAGTTCCTGTTTTTCTTTATATATTATCTCTTTTTTACTTTTTATCCCCTTGTCTTTTCCCTTTTGGTGGCATCCCCTTGGTAATAAATTTTTATCTCAGTTTAACAAATGGAAAACTTATGTGATTGAATTTCTATGAAGTTGTGATCCACGATCTACCATGTGTTTCCATTCCCTCCCATGCCATTTAAAAGTTGACTGCAGCAAAGTGTACTTTAGATTCTTATCAGCATAAATGTTGTTTTCAGTTTTTCACTGAATGTTTGATATTATTGGCATCCTATTACTCATTTTCTTTATGTTTAAATATATATTTTTTGTTCTAACATATATTTTTCATTTGATTTTTTCAGGCAGAAAGTTTCTTTGGTTTGTTGGAGGATTTGGGGTTACTATTTGATAGTTGCTTGTGTTCCATTTTTTTTTATTATTTATGGCCTGAGATATATATTTCATGGGAGGTTTAGAGGACAGTGAACGACCTACAAAACGTGTAAAAGTGGCCTCTAGAGAATCAGGAGGTCTTTTGAACGGAATATCTCCCACTGAGCCTGCAAGTTGCTCACTGAGCAACTCAATGGCTCAGTCTCTAGCATTTCAAGCAGACGAGGTTGTTGGTTCAAAGCGTGTTGCCAAGAAAGTTGAATTTGTCCAAATCATATCTGAAGCATTATATTCTCTTGGGTATAAGAGGAGTGGGGCATGTCTGCAGGAAGAGTCTGGGATACCTTTGCACTCCTCAGTTGTAAAATCATTTTTGCAGCAAATCCTCAATGGAAAATGGGATGAAAGTGTAGCCAGTTTGCAAAAAATTGGTGTAGTAGATAAAACAATTATAAAGTTGGCTTCTTTCTTAATATTTCAGCAGAAATTTTTTGAACTTCTGGATGGTGACAATGTCATGGGTGCGTTGAAGACATTGAGGACTGAGATAGCACCTCTATACGTAAACCATGATCAGGTCCGCGAGCTTTCCTCCCATATCTTGTCTCGTTCACAACAGAATCTTGCTGGCATATCAGGCCAGCAAATTGTAAGGATGAAATCACGTTCAGAACTATTAGAGGAATTGCAGAAATTGCTCCCCCCTTCTGTCATGATACCTGAAAAGAGGTTGGTGAATCTTGTGGAACAGGCTCTTGACTTGCAACTAGTTGCTTGTAGGTTTCACAACTCTTTGGTGGGTGAAATATCGCTGTTCACTGACCACCAGTGTGGTAGAGATCGAATTCCTTCTCAGACCTTACAGGTTAGAGCATGCTTTTTGATGAATTTAATTGTTATTTACTCCATAACATTTTACTATTATTTCAGGGCTGATATTTAAATTTGTTATCATTATACTGTATACAAGGATATTAAAAATATAATTTTTTTTAGATGTGATCCACTCTCTGAGACTTAATTCAATCTTCATAGATTTCTTGAGATATTTTCTTGAAAGGTTCTATTAGATGCCAATACATTGCAATCCATGTATATTTGAAAGAGTTTGACCTCCCATCATTTCATTTTGACGAGTTTATACTGTCAATTTCAAATCTTGTAGCTATTTCTAGATTTCAATTCTTTCCTATTTCTCATTTATTTGTAGTTTTAAGGGGGCACTGCATCACTTGGAAGTACAATCTGTATGTAGCATTAATATTCCCACCCTTCACTTGCAATCTTGCAGATCTTAGAGGAGCACAATGATGAAGTCTGGTTCTTGCAGTTCTCCCATGATGGAAAATACCTGGCCTCGTCATCTGCTGATTGTTCTGTTATCATTTGGGAGGTATTTTGAGGTTCTCACACCGCCCTTGCTGTATTATTGTTGCCTTGTTGACTTATCAAAAGAATAAATATGCTCTCTCTCTCTCTCTCTCTCTTCACACACAGACGCACACATGTTTGTTGATTGTTTTCTAGTAACTCTTTTTATTTAGAATTTTTGCCTCCTCTAACCTGTGCTGCCATTACCTTATGGTTATATAGAAATGGGATGTATGTATATACTCCAATGAGGCTTTTCGATTCATTCTATGAATTCTATGTTGCATACTGTCCGTTGTATTTGTGTGTAATGTATTGTAAATTTGTTTTACATTTCTTTCTGTTTTAGGTCAAAGAAGACGGTCAAGTCCTTCTAAAGGATCAGTTTTCTGGTCACCAGAAGCCTGTCTCGTATATTTCCTGGAGCCCTGATAGCAGCCAGATTCTCACTTGTGGACTGGAGGAAGTTGTTAGGCAATGGGATGTTGCCTCTGGGGAATGTGTTCATGTTTATGAAAAAGATGGTGTTGGTCTGATTTCGTGCGGATGGTCTCCAGATGGCCAAAGTATATTTTCCGGTGTTACTGACCAAAGTATTAGCATGTGGAGCCTAGACGGGAAGGAGGTGAAAAGTTGGAAAGGGGAAAAGACTATTAAGATTCCGGATATTGGTATAACAACTGACGGGAAGCAGATTATTTCTGTTTGTAAAGATAACATGATTTCATTATTTAGACATGAATCAAATACCGAGGAATTAATTGAGGAGGATCAAGACATAACCTCTTTTGTATTATCCAGGGACAATAAGTACCTCTTGGTTAGTTTGCTTAACCAAGAAATTCATCTTTGGTATATAAGTGGACATCCAAGGTGTGTAGCCAAATTTAAAGGTCACAAGCGCCTTCGCTTTGTTGTAAGGTCCTGTTTTGGTGGACTCGACCAAGCATTCATTGCTAGTGGAAGTGAGGACTCCCAGGTACCTTATTTTGCACGTATATAACCTCCTCATATTCCATTGCTTATGATCTTTTGTAGTTTTAATTGTAATTGTTACCAACACTGTCATTTTTTAGGTTTATATATGGCACAAAAGCTCCGGGGAACTTGTTCAGACATTGTGTGGACACTCTGGGACTGTCAACTCTGTGAGCTGGAACCCAGTAAACCCTCATATGCTAGCCTCTGCCAGTGATGACCGGACTATTCGCATATGGGGGTTGAATAGCGTAAACTTGAAGCAAAATGGCTCGGTTAGTAATGGCATCCATTATTGCAATGGCAGAGGGAAAAGTCTATAACCTCTTGTTTTCCCAATGGTTTCTTTCCCTGGTCATTACTTTCAAGTGAAAATTCTTTTGCATCCATGCCAATGTCAATTCAGCATTTACATTGAGCAAGAATATGAAATGTGCATGAACTTTTTTAAGTAATAAAATACCTTTGAATTGGTCAGGGATCTTTGGTTTTGATATTTAGCTAGGATGTTGAATTTTATCTTCTGAGAAGAGAAACAGAACAGAGATGGTTGAAATATACTGGATTTATCCACATTAGCATCAGCCTCCATCATGACTCCAAAACATTTCTAAAACTTTATGGGCAAGGCAGAAGAAGGTTTAAAAGCTCAGTTTAGCAGCATGTGATTTAGGGGAACAAAACACTACATACAGACTGACTGAACTCAGAAACACATTCAACCTTAAGCAAGGCTGAAAGAACTGGCAGTGCTCTCGACGAACTTCCTCGCTCCCTTGAACCATCTCTTGTCGCCTGCCTGTGCCTTGCAGATGTAAAGCTTTCCATCGGAAACACTGGCGGTGATCAGCTGGTGCTTCCCACCTTCATCTCCGTCAGCGGTTCTTGTCAACACAGAGATGAAGTAGTACTGCTTTCCTCCGACCACTGGAGTTGATGTCTCCAATATGTTTGCAGTGGCCACAGCATTAGGGTCAAATCCTCCCTGCAAACATCCATGTTCATCTTGCATCATAAGCAACATTGATTGCATTTAATAATCACAGAGAATTGAAGTAAACTCAGCTCCAGATATTACCTCTGAATCGGTTTTGCCAGCGTAGGCTTGTTTGCCAAGCAAATAGTCCACCTGGGGAATAAAAATACACAATCAGATCATCATCACGAGCTTAATCTTTACTTCATTTGCCATCAAATTGTATGTATATATATATAGTGAGAAATTGAAGAGATGAATTTACTTGAGCAAGGAATTCCTCGGGGGAGCCATAGTCGGTGATGGACTTCTTGTCGGTGGGAGTGACCAAGACGCAGACGTTGCTGGTTTGGTCAAAGTTGTCTTCGTATCTGAGAACCTGACCGGGAAACTCAACTTCCTTGCTAGGGTTCCACTTTGACGGAACCTGCAGCTTGAATCCGTCTCCGGTGATTGGCAGGAAGTCTGTGTTTGTTTTGGGCTTTCCGAAAACATTCGCTGCAATCCACCACCAACATTAGCATCCAAAGACTCTAAGGATACCGGCGGTAGGCTCTCGATGGATCGACGATCCATCCTCACATAATCACTCAATCAAGCTTAAACTAAGAGATAATTAACACTAAATAATCTGATTGTTATGTGTCTAGCAAATACGATTAACGATTCCGGCACACATTTTAACTCGTTCAATCCAATCATAAACTACAATCAAAATCATTACCAGACACAGTACAGTGATTGAAATTTGAAAACGAGATAAACAATTAAACGAATGAGGAGAAGCATGTACCGGCTTCACCGTAGGCGGCGTCGGCAGGGGAAACCTTAGAGCCAACAGCGGCAGCGCCGATGAGGACGGTGAGAGCCAATCGGCGAGAGACGGCGACTGAAGAGGCGCCGTCGTCTTCATGAGCCGAGGCGGACTGCTTCTGAGCGCGGCAGACAAGCTGGTTAGGCTTCAGTAGCGGAACGTAACGCTGCGAGGAAGATGGCCTAGCAGGGGCGGAGAGTCCATGGTGGTGCAAGTAGAAGCACTGTGTGGAAGCCATGATCGCGCGCGAAGCTTATTGTCTGTCTCAGTAACTACAAACTCCTATAGCTTTAGCTTAGCTATACTGAGAGGAGTGATTTTTGTGTTGGTGATATGTGAAGGAGAAGATGGGAAGTGGATTTTGGGAAGATTAGATGAGTGGATTTAGATAAGGGTGCTGAGGATGTGATTGGTGCCATGTGGAATCTCATGCATATTGGGTCACCTTCCTGGTTGCTTGTAATCTCCACCTCAGGATCAATGGGCCCACTGTCTCAATGCGCCAATCCTCGCGTTTTAGCGCAAATCAGTAGTGTCGTTCGACGTTGAGACCCAAATTTATAAGCTAGCCACACTAGTTTGTATCAGCAAGCACAAAAACTTGGGACAAAATTCAGCTGAATTTATAACACAATTGAATTTGATAACATAAGATTTTAAGTTTAAATTTCCATAAAATCAGTCTATTGAAGTGATTGCGAGTTTACGTAGCATAAAAACTTGTGATCCAAACCAAACAAATCTCCTTTTATTTAAGTATTACTATAGTTTTAATTCTTAATTTTAATGATTTTTTTATATTATTCAATAAATAATTTTGTCACATAATGAAGAGACGTTCACTTTACGAAGACTTAATGGTTTTTCACCATTTTAAAAAAAATATTGCTTATTTGGAGGAGAGAGAGGAATAGAGAGAAGGTCTTGAATTTTCTTGCAAGAGGATATTTTTCGTGGGCGCATCAGAAGAGAACAAAGGGAAGGGAAAGCCATTTTAGTCCGTGGGGCGCACAGATCGCGCTCGATGGCGCGTCAAGCAATGTGTTTTTTTGAAGCTTAGTGTCAGATCTTGCTTTTCTCTCTCTCCCTCTCTTTTTTTTTTTTTCATTTTTCTCTCTCCATTCCCTAGTTGACACCTCAAAAACCACTCCAAAAATCTCTCTATTGAGGATGCCCTAAGGTCGACTCCCTTTTGTAATCAATCAATTGTATTATATATTTTTTTATCTTGCTCAATAAAATCCCATATTTTTCATTTACAATGTTTTTTTTTCATTTTCTTGTTTACTTTATACGGAGTACGAAGTTTCGCAACACAAACTTATTTAAGATTAGTGTTATATCTTAGATTATAATAAATCTAAACTGAGAGATAATTAGATGCATGGCTCATGGTCATAGCTCAAAAGTATGAGTTTATGGCATTTGCTCCCGCTGTTATATGTCAATTGTTATACCATAATTACATTGAAAGGTGAACTGCTAATATACATATTTATTTTTAGTATATTAAATGTTCATATTTTTTAAGATTTATTTTTAATATACTACTTAAAAAATAAATCTTAGTATACTAAAAATGAATCTTTGGTATTACTAAAAATGAACAGCTATCCTTTTCAAAAAATAAAAAATGAACAACTATGCTAGTCTACCTTACAATGTGGACACCGGTTCATGGTATAATTTGCCGTCATGAATGTTAAGGAGGTGTTTGGTTCAAATTACCTCGTATAACCTTAGGATGCATGAATGTGAAATTCTCAAACGTTATTTTTAGTTCATTTTTAATAGCTTTTATGGGGATCACAATCCCTCCATATTATTAAGTTATGTGAGATTTTAAAAATGTGACATTACCTTAAAATATCTCTTGAATCAAACACTCATCTCTAATAACGGTACGTTGTGTAAGAATAGCAATATCATCAGTTCATCAGTAGTCATATATAGTGCATATTAAGAGCTAGCTAGGGCCATGGTCCATTTGGTATAAAAATTGGGCAATAGATTATTATTTGATCTTTGATTCTTACACATAAAAAAAAAACATTTTTTAAAAAACACACACACATTAATGGGAAAAAAAATCTAATAATTATATATAAAATTACTGTTAGTCCTAATTCTAACCAAAAGTTTGATGCAACACCAAAAGTAATAGCTAGTAGTCAAGGCATGCACAACTTTATGACAAGATGTTAGACTTGGTCTTCTAGCACGAACAACGTAACATCAACATGCTTCCCACCTACTCTAATATCAATTGTCAAGATCAAACGCTTACCACTATGTCAAAAGTTACAACTGACAACGAGTGTGCAACGTCAATATGGTAATGCTCACTTTTCGTCCCTAAGTTATCATTGGCGTTGCACTTTTCATCTCTGAGTTATACTAAAATTGCAAATTTTGTCCCTAATGTTTTATTAGTACGTAAAGCGACGAAAAGTGTAACGTCAATGATAACTTAGGGACGGATACTATAATTACCCTATAACTTAAGTACAATTTTCCCATAGTTTAACCTATACTACTAATTTTTGTTCACAAACAAATTATGATCATAAACATGTATATATGTTTATTTATTTAGTTTTATAAACATATTCGCAAACGACGTTAATTGATCGAACACGTTTTCGAACATTAACAAACATGAACATGTTCGTTAACGTTAACGAACACATTTGCAAACGCGAACAAACAATAATGAATGCTTAACAAACAAATACAAACATAAACACCCCAAAAATCTTAAGAAACGAATACAAATAATGCCCACTCAATTGACAAAGAACTCACCATAAGGTGTAACTCCCAATTCACAGATAGCCCAAAATTAAATAGGGAGTCAGCTAGCCTAGGAGGAATCAAAATGAGCAATTTGGTAGCTAGTAACTATACCCATTCACACGAAAGATCTTGTCATGGACAACTTTTGGTGAAGCTGAGTGGGCTCTCTAGCACCACGCTGGCGCCTCGTATACACGAGGCAGTACAACACCGAAGTGTGCCTACACGTGATGGAAGTACAGGGCAACGAGCCTCCATGAGCTCCGCTCCTGCACTGGCCCCCATCGCCTTTTACCCAATAAAACGTATGGAGACCAAGCTCACATGTCATCTCTTCGCTTTTCTCCACCAAATTTTCAACTTTTCCGTTTGAAAAACTAAACCACCAGGGTTACATTCAACCTGTTTCTGTTTCAAACATCACTGCGCATTCATTCAAAGCTAAGCTGCGGTTCAGAGAGCGAATTCTGCAAAAGGTCAAATCCAACAATTAATGGGTAGAGAATTTTTAGACGGAAATTGAGAAAATAAAATTGCACTATAAGGTAAACTATAACTTTTGGCATAGTAAATATTTGTTCTATCTAGTGGCGTATATAGCATCTATCTTCGAGGATCTCGATCGATCGGAGTGGACCCCGACTGAAATGGCGGAATCGAGCTTCACAGCTATAAATACAAGAAATTGCTCCACGGCCTCACCGCAAACACAACTCCGGTTTCTCGCATTGTACGTCCTGAAGAAACAAACCCTAGCTAGCTAGCTAGCTAAACCTACAACCAGAAAGAAATGGTGATTGTTAATCCCATGAAAGTTAGCTTCCCAAACTCTGTGGCCAATGAAGATGCTGCTGGAGCGGGAACTCGCCATTACATCTACAAAGAATGTGAAGCCGATGACGATGATGATGACGACGACGATGCATCCAGCGTCGCGCCTGCGGCCTAAAATTAGAGTAGAGTTATACTTACACTCTTCATATTTATCTCTCTCTCTCTCTCTATATATATATATATATATATACACAGATGAGAGAGAGAGAGTGTGTGTGTGTATCTACGTTATCTTGTCCTTGCTATGAGCCTATGAATACGTATAACCTAACAGTGATGATGCTAATAAGCTTTTAGCTTCTTGTATTTGTCTCCATCTTGTTAACTCTCCCTATTTATAGCAATAAGAAGAGAAATAATATAATATGTTGGAGTATAACATACACTTCTTCAATTCATTATCTTATTCTGTCGTATCAAGTTCATTTCCTTATACTTGCATAGCAATAAGTTTCTATAATAAGATGTTAGACTTAGCTTGTTGGCTCTCTGAGTTGCTGCCCAACATATTCATCACCATGCCTCCGAGCTATCATCAGCCTATTTTACAGCATGTTTACTTTAATTTACCCTAGCTTAGCTTATTCAAAATGGGGGACAAAAAATTATTCAATCCATCTTTGTTTCATCTGGGTATATATATATGGTATGTCTTTCAACTTTAATTCATGAGTACTTAGACTAGATGTGCAATACATATATATACTTAGCTTCATGAAGGGTTTTGCATTTGATATGAGTATTTACAGTGAAATTTGGCCTCTTAAGGTGATTGCTTTGCCTGCCTCTTTTTTAACTTTAATTTTCTACTAAGAGCAGTTAATGAATTTGCCAACAGATCAGATTTAATAGCTATTAGAGATCCTATCATCAAGGTTGCTAGTGAAATCACTTCTTTTTTGTGAGAAGGGAAACTCTAGCTACTACACAAAGGTGTGTACGAATAAACCCGTTTCTATATAATAACTCACAAATCACACTAGATCAGATCGAGTTTGAGGTAAATCGCACTAATGAAATCTCTTTTTTAGATGTAGATTGATAGATTATATGTTTTTGCCCCAGAAGTATTTAAATAACACAGTAAAATTATAACCAAGTTAATTGACACTTAATTCTTTAGTTTTAAACTTTAATAAATAAATAAAGAAAAAAAAAGAGCTAAACACTTGATTAGCATCACCCTTGTTATAAGTACTATAGTATGGACAAGACAACTGTGATCTCTTGAAGTAACTTTACTCTAAATTTTAGGATCGCAGGGGCCACCTTAGATTCATTTACATAAGTATGATAAAAATTGTATCTAATATATGACACATTGTGATTGATTGACTATTTAATATAATCAAACAGTTCTATGATTCTATACCAACTAATTACAATATGCACCTCAAATAAGATAAATTTTTTACTAAACTTTATCATTTGAGAAATGAAATGAGTGTGAAGCTAATGCACACAAGGTAATTTGCACGTTGCACCATACCAAAAAAAAAAAAAAAAAAAAGACAGTACTCACATGATGTGGCTATAGATAGAAGCTAAGTATAGAACTGGCTCCAATCGATCCACGGCTTCAGATCACCACCTCAAGGCAACTTGGGATGATCAGATTAGCTGGCTTGAAGATCGAAAACCTTAAACTGCCGACAGAAAGTTAGCCACGTACGGCGGTTGTTTTCATCATGAAAGATAGCTTCCAAAGCTTTGCAGCCTAAAATTTAGAGTAGAGTAATACTCTCAAGAGAGTTATCTTGCCCTTGCTATAATACATAAAACAAGCTAAGAGCAGTGTTAATTAAATGTTTAGCTTGTTGTATCTCTTACTGGTCCTCTTTATTTATAAAGATAAAAAAACTTTTAATATCTTGAAGGCCAATTTCATGCCCTCCTGCCAGGCTAGTTTTATCCATTTTATATAAACAGGTATTACCTTGTAAAAAATACTGAGTATTTTAATAATAATAATAATAATAATAATAATGCAAAGTAAATTAAGTGAGAGGAACCAAGTGAAGAGAGGACAAGGTAGGACATGTGTGGCTACTTGAGTAGTTGAGTACATTGAAATAAAATGCCTAATGAATTTATAATTACTTTCTTTGTTCATCAAATCAAATATAATGGCATCAGAAATGGTACATATTCGAGTGTTCAAGCCCTGCAGTGACATTAAAAAACTTCAACACATGCACCCATTGCTCCCACTTCTTGAGCCGGTGAACCGCAATCGTCTCCGGAATCAGCTCGTGCGAGCACCTCCCATTAGTCCCCGGATAATCATACATCGCCGGCTTATTATTGAACCGGTTCTTCGCCTTCTTCCCCATATCCAACCATTGCCCCACCAGTTTATCCTCCGGCCCGTACGTATTATTCGCCGCAATTCTCGACCGTCCGATCCACTCCACCAGATCCCACGACAGCACAAACCCCATCCCCGACATGTAACTCACGAACGGGTTCATGCTCGGACACGGAATCACGAAACCGTAGTACAAATCCCGCCGCGGCAGTCCCTCCAGAGACGCCGCCAGCGGCGCCAGGCGCAGGAACACGTCATCGTCGGCCTTCATGACGTAATCGTAGCGAAACGGCAGGATTCCCGGCAGGGACGAGAAATACGTGTGCGTCTTGCCGCTGTTCATGTTCTCGGTGCAATTAAGGATGACGACGTCGCGGAAGCGCAGGATTTCGAGGGCCACGAACGCCCGCTGCTCCTCGCCGGAGAGGTTGCAGAGTATGAACTTCACGTCGACGCGCGCGAGGGAGGTGGACTGGACGCCGTAGATGAGGCGGAGGAAATGGCGGCGCTCGTACTTTTCCGGCCGCGTGAAGATCCCGATCAGGAGAGTGAATCTTGCATGGGAATCTGCAGGCACGAGGTTATTAATGGCGGCGATTTCATCGTTTGGGGTTCTAAGCGGAGAATTTGAGTTTGTGCTAAACAGGATTAAGAATACTAAGAGCAACATGGCAAGCAGTGACAAAGAAGCTAGAAGTGATTGCCTCCCTAACATCCTTAAATTTTCTAGAATTATTCATAAATATTTCTCTAAACATGAATACTTAAACATATGTATGGTAATTCGATATATAGTAAGAAGAGATAGATAAAATAACTAGTTATTTATAATTTTTAACACTTACATACAGAAAATGTAATGATAGGTATATATTATTGGGTGTGACCGTTATAAATTTACTTTTCAATTTTAAATTATATATTTTTTACACTCGTTTTGTACATAGTTATTCATGTTTAATGAGGTTTGTAGCATGAAGAAAGTACCGTCAACTTGCTGTATTCATGAATTATATGATTCTATTACGGGAATTTTTTTTTGAAAAGGTACGCTATATTTCATGCCCTAATTTAAGGTTGTATTTTTTTCGTGTTATGTTTGGTATATACAATAATATATATACCTACACATGAGAAGTGGCAACTAGAAAATGCATAAAATGTGATACAACCTTTAATAAATATTCATTCTAAATATCATTTATAAATATTATAATATTAAACTTAAGATAGTCTGATCATATCAATTTAGTTGATGTACTATTGTCCTCATAACACATATTTCTTATAATATGAGTGCAAATGAGCTTATTGTTTCTTAATGAATGTATTTATGGGCTTTGAGGCATATTCCGTGAATGCAAATAATATACTAATTGCATGTACGTAATTTGAATATTGTTTTGGAACAAGTATCAAATAAGTTATTAAATTTATTGGTTTTGTACAATTGGATCATCAAATTTAAAAGGTATGCAATCGAACCATCAAATAAGCAAAATACGTGCAATTAAGATAATTTTGACAATTCTTAATACATACCAAATA
This sequence comes from Ipomoea triloba, assembly GCF_003576645.1. Taxonomy (NCBI): domain Eukaryota; kingdom Viridiplantae; phylum Streptophyta; class Magnoliopsida; order Solanales; family Convolvulaceae; genus Ipomoea; species Ipomoea triloba. Next base: position 5,409,541 of record NC_044924.1, on the reverse strand, counting down.
AGTAATATGATACCCCTGAGATATAGTTTAGTGGTCGAAAGGTTGAGTGTGTGTACTAAAGCACAACCCGCGATTTACCTTTTCCCACAAAATCAAATGGCATGGGTACTGTGAGGGGCCCCTAGGTTTGGGGTTTAAACTTATGTGAGTAGTATGATCGGATTCTACACAAATTTTTTAAAAATATCACAATTGCACATATTATACTTGTTTAATGGTTTAAATACACACTTTTGTAGTTTAGTAATCCAATTACATAAAAATGATGAGTTTGGTGACCTATTTAATACTTTGTCCTATTATTTTAGATTAGAGTCTATGATATAAGGTAAAACATAATCAATGCGCATGAATGTACCTGCAGTTAACAGATAACAGAATCTATGCGCGTTGAAAACCTTACTCTAGAGTCTAGACTAGAATATAACAATTGTTGAGTGTTGACACATACTCGTACAAATGTACAATATACGAGTAGTGAAAATGGGCTTAGTGGTTTTAATCAATACATTAATGGGCTTATGATAATGGGCTTTGAGGCGTATTATGTTTGAAACTTGAAGCGCAATCAGAGGCCTTTTTGCATAAAATAACAATGAATTTTAATCGGTCATCATACTCGATGTTCCTCGTAGGCGTTTCTGTTCGTGCTCGGTAGACGGACGGCGAAGAAGTCAGAGGGGGAGGATATCTATCAATTTTTGTTCCTCTCTCTTTTAATCTTCGTTTTTAGGTATCTCTCTCCCGCTCCCTCTCTCTATGTCCTTAAATTCTGGTAATTTTACCACTTTTTTGCTAATCAAATCTCCCGGGGAACATTATCCTCAGCTTCAGATTGATTCTCATAATGTTTGTTTGATATTTGATGAATTGACAGGAAATAAATAAAAGAAGAAAAAGATGGGAGTGAAACAAGCAATCAAAGCAATAGATGCATTTCCGCGCGCTGAGGAGCACTTGTTGCAGAAGACCAAATCTGGCGCCCTCGGTATTCATTCCATTTTTATTTTAAAAAAAAAATCTTCTTTTTTTTTTTAATATTTGGATTACAGAAACTGTACCCATCGTTTCATGTTGATCCGAATGATCATTCACATGTTGTGTATGTAATTGAGCAACGTGATGCCCATGATTGGAAAGATTTTGTTGTGTTATTCACCTCTATGCCAAGCCAAATGCAAAAGGAGATTCTCCCAGGAACAGAAAACTGAAGTGAAGTGGCAAAAAAAATATGAGAGATAGAGAGACAGAGAATGCATTAGAATAAAGTTTTTAGATTGCCATCTACCAGCTAATAACAATTCAATGGTTTTAGGAAGAAAACAACACTTTTCTATAATTCTATTGTAGTATGCTATTGTTTTCAATTAATATGTAATTGTTCAACAAAACCCATCCTATATAGTATGTACAATATTACGGAGTATTTATCAAAGTTAGTAGAACTTTCCAAATTGGTATTCTCCAATATGTCCTTTTTGTTTCATAACTGAAAATCAATCAAATTTTGAAGAATATATATATATATATATATATATATATATATATATATATATATATATATATATATATATATATATATATATAT